>NC_054061.1:26317813-26515313 GCF_017639655.2 Falco naumanni | reverse complement strand
TCTGGAAAGCAACGTTGCCTTGGGATCTGTGATACGACTTGCCTGGAAGAACAGGCTTTCAGAAAACTGTCTACAAAGAAGTGGACAGAAAACACAAAGAATTTCCTGCTACCAAATTATTACCTCTTTTTCCAGTCCAGCTGTGCCACACTTGGGGACCCAAAAGTTATTTGGTTCACATCAATTTCTTGGTGCTTTAAAAACCACAAAATCAAACCTAAAACAAGTGAAATATGACCAGTCCAGCAGGCAACAGATACGACAGGACTGACAAATAAACTAATCCCAAGCCTATTTTTGCAGACCAAAGAGGTGGAGGGATGCATGTCTACATTTTGGAAAACATGTATCAGCTAAAACATCAGATATTTTGCAGCTTGTAAAATGTAGATTTTTAAAGGGTTTAATTTACTACAAGTGCACCCAGTATAGGATTTGATTACTCTCTTTATTGCCACAATATCTCAGGCGCAAAGCTGTGTGTATTCAGAAAAAACTCTGTTTCTGTTTCAGATGGGTGAAGCTCTTTACAGAGTAGTGGTTCTCAGAAACCAAGAAACGGAAGGAGCGTGCAAAAGAGTGGTATAAAAACATTAAAGATTAATGACTACTTTCATGCCAGATACAAACCAGAAGCTCTCCACAGAAGTTCTTACCCCTACGTTTGAAAGGGAACTGTTTTCACCTGCTAAAACCTCAGTCTGGATTTCAGATGAGAGACCTTGCCTTGAAAGACTTTGTTTCCTATCTGAACCATCCAATGACTCACACCTATCTACTTAAATAAATATAGAAGTCTTGCTGAAACACAAGTCATAACGTCTTGTACTGCCAAGTAAAATAAAAAATGCATACTGTCTTTAATAATTTTCATTTTACAACATTTCAATATTATTTACTTCGCAGCTATGAAGATTTTAAGCATGTCCTTTTCACTAATATGCGAAAATATGTACATGAAAACTACTTCTGGACATATCTATATTATAGTAACTTTACAGTAAAGAAAAAAAAGGAAAGGTACCTGGAATTTCAGTGAAAGCCTCTCCAAGGATGGACACATGAAAAGGTAGATCTTTCTCTTTCAGTTTCAGCAGAACTTTAAAGAAAGTTTCAGGATCTTTGTCATGTTCCCTTAAAACAAACAGAACTTATCTCAGCATCACTTACATTCACTTGTGAAATTGCTTTTTTTATGTTTATCAGAACTGTATTTCTCTTAAATTGTACTTTTGAGAACCAAATGTCTTCAGCATAATTTCCCTCTTTGCTTACACTGCAGAGCTGAACACTTTCCTCAACCCAGCACTTGGGATCAAACCTCAGTTTCATCAGATTCTTATCTCCCTTTCCTGCCTTCAAATTATGCCCTCACTCTTCAAATTACCAACTCTGAAAGGGAGAAGGGATTGTGTAATCGCTCACCTAGCGGATGGCAAAATCATGTTAAAAAAAGGGCAGGTTAGGTACGGTAGGAAAAAAAAAAACTCCCCCCCCCCCCCCCCCCCCCCCCCCCGCCCCAGTCAAAAAATATGTATATAATTTTCATTACAGTTTACCCCCCTTTTCAGGAGGAATAGGTTAATCAAAAACTTTTGCTAAAACCATAGGATTTCCCAAACTGGAATTTTATGAATCCGTGCCATCCTCCTGAAAAGCTTCAGATCCATTCATTGCTTTAGGTAAAGGAGAAAAGAATAAACCAACACAAGCTTTTTTCTACCTTTAGACTTTCAAGGAGTTATCTGGAAGTTCAACCAGAAAATCAGAAACCTGTACTTATTTCTAATTTCAGCTGAAGATAATACCAAAGGTTTGCATGGCTGTGACACCCAGTGACTTGAAACACAAGGTTGGTTACCTAAACAGAAAATAAAAAGCCAGTTTACTAAACTATCTTCTTCACTAGCAGAGAATGAAAGGTTCAAAAGACACCACAAATGAGCTAAACTCCCCAACTTTGGTAAGTTATATTAAAAATTAGATGATTCCCCCCACTCTCAGGTGAATATTATGTCTTGTGTTTAATTACTCTGCTTTAAATGACTGTATTTCAGACAGATGTGTGCCATATGTCTTTAAAATATTTTGGGTTTACTTATTTTTTAGAAAATTCCAGTTTTCCTTCCTGTCTGAAGGGCAAGTCTACAGCTCAGCTGTCCTGGTGTCTTTCTTCACAGGCTAATTTTGTAGAATGAATCCGTAGGTTTGTCACACCGCTATATGAAATATTAATAATTTTATTGTTCAGGAAATCTGAAGCCAAATGACATCTGCAGCTCTACACGTGTTAATTTCCCATTCAGTCAATATTTTTGGTTTAGGGAATTAAAACAAATTAATCTTTATAATTAATGTAACTTCCCTAGGCCGAGAAATCTTCAGGAATTGTGGCGTTTTCAGAATTCATTGCATTTTCTTAAAATAAAGCCAGACAATAATGACTTTAAGAAGTCCTCCATCTCCCAGATTTGTTTTGTTCCCAATAATAAGGAGGAATGCAACTGCATAAGCTTCGTAATTTGTTTCACATCTGTGAACCAGAGTTTTCACGGCGGTTCCAGTAACCGAAGTGGATACGAGCACTGGCTTGGAGAGAGGATTTCTTCCAGTTGCAAGGATCCCAGAACTGCCTACTAGTTCGCTTGCATCCTCACCCTTAAAACAGCCACCTGTTTCTGGTAGGTAAATTATGTGCAGAAACACGTCGCCAGTATTTTAGGTCCCTCCAAACGCCCAGCTGAAAGAGCCAAAATGGGCTTACAGTAGAGAATTCAGACTTGGCTAGCAGGGAACGTCTCTATCGGAAAAGTCTGCAAGGAAAAGAAGCTTTGATGCTGGGAGCGGTGTAATTCATGATGATGGTTACCACTAGCCTCAGTTTCCCCTAGGGTGCTGTTTGGGGGAGTGCCCCTGCCCAGCCCACCCTGCCTCCGATGCCCAGCCACCATGGCTCGTCCCCAGGTGGGCTGAAAGACCCCGTGCGCAGAGCAGGCAGCCTCCACAGACAGCCGCGGCGCTTACAGGGATCCTTCCAAGCTCTTCACAGCCCCGCTATCGGCTTTACTGTCACAAAAAGTCCTTCCAGCAAAGGATATGCTTTCCTTCTCCCTTTCCAGAAGAGACCAGGGGTCCTGGAGGCAGCCAAAAGTGGAGGATGCTGTTGGAGCCACATTGTCAAGGAGCTGGCAGGAGAACACGGAGCCTTACAGCTCGTTGAAGCCACATAAGCTGCACATATTTAGGAAAACTGATAGGAATTGGAAGTTGCAGCTTTGTTTAATAGGTGGGGAAGAACAGAAGGAAAATTTGGCACCCAGAAGGAATGCTGAAAGGGGAAACGCTTCCTCTGCACTGGAGCCTCTCTTATGGGTTTTCTGCTGTAGGTGATCCTCATTCCATATCCCCTTTTAAAATATTTTGCTTTTATGCGATACTGACAGATTTTAATTACTCGTTTTGTGAAACTCTTAGCTTTTCTATTTGGGAGGTCATATTTGATTTATCAGCTCCTGTGATGCTTCCACACCACACCGTTTTATTTTCAGTTAAGACCTACAGAACACTTCCAGCCCATTCACATACACATCACAATGCAGTATTACTCTTGCAAGTTAGTAAAGGTAGAGCTGCTCCTGGTAGAAAGCAATAAATAGTACAAGACCACCTCTTTACTGCATCAAAAAGAAGAGAGCTCTGTTTCTTGGCTGACATGGAGAAAATCATATACAATCCAGTCTGCCTTACTCAGCAACAACTGCTAAACACACCAGATTGCCATAGCAGTGATCGTGGAAAAAGATGAACACAATATGGAATGTCTGTTCTGTAAAGATCTGCTCAAAATGATGTGCACTTTTGGCTGCATCTGTTGCATTTTTGAGCTTTATTAAACAGTATTAATTATATATACTCCTTTTCCTTAAAAGAAGTGCAAAACTGTACGAAACCCTGATATTAAAATGCAAACTTTTGTTTTAAGATACTATGTTTGGGAAAAAATCAAGCTAATATGATTCTGGGCTCTGGCTTTGTTGTTCAGTTTAGGTATTTGAAATGCTCTTGTATTTTTAGTTGATTTGATATGCATCTGGTAAAGGAAAAATAAAAACTGGGCATGGTATGAAGATGCTCTGAATTTCATCATAAGAACACGAAAACAACAGAATGACCAAACTCCAGCTGCAAATGCCACAAAACAGACCTAGGCACCATACCTACACTCCAATTTGACAGCACTGCTGTTGGAGACATTCAATCTCCACATATAGATACTTCACACTGCATCTTTTTACCCAGTAGGTTTTTTTGGTGGTTTTTTTTTTTTTTTTTTTTTTTTGAGTCTAAAACATTTTAAGAAAGCCATCTGAAGTCTCTCTTATGAACTGGCTGAGGTTTAGTGGTCTGGGTGTGGGAACGTGGTCCAGGGTTCAGCCTGATTTAGTGGCTTCCCTTTTGTAATCTGAAATAAAACTTTTCAAGACTGTCCTTGAAACGGGGAACGGGAGGGAGCAGCAGCACCAGTATTGAGCCTCCATTATCTCTGCCTTAGATTTTCTGTTTATAAAATGGGTGTGTTATTTTTTCAGCACAGAAGGATGCTGTCAGGATTAATTGATGACTTGACATCTCTCTTTTCAGCCTAAAATGATTTTTAAAAAGTAACTTCATAGCACTATGATGATGTTCCTCTATACAATCAATGGTACCAAAACACCCTCCTGCTATTCAGGGATATTGTGAATTCAGCCCGAGCCCTTGCGCCTTACCTATTGCTGTAACTGGAAGAAGAAAGCACAGAGACTGGCTAAACTGGAGTTATTCCCTGGGGCTGCAGGATACCCATATCCCCGACCAGTGATGGGAAACATGAAAAAAAAGGAGAAAAAAAAGGAAAAATGTAGCCCTTTACATTATTCAGTGCATATTCATCTCCTGGATTTGAGTGAAATTCAGTAAGAGACCCATATGGTCTTCTGCGACTTAAGTTTAATTTTTTAAATATATGTAAACTTATCATACATGGTGATAATCGCAGTTATTTAGAATTTGGAGAAAGACTCATCTAGCTATGCAATTAAAAAGGAGAAGAGTTGTGGAAAAGAGACAGGACTTGCTCAAAAGGGCAAAATAAATGCAGTCTGTTTTAAAAAAAAATATTAAAACATAGGGTTTATAAAGTGTACAGAATGCTTGTGATAGCAACAGCCCTGTCGTGCCATCTCTTAAGGTGCTACATATTCTGACAGGGTTACAAATAAGCTCAGCTAAAAGCAATATTAAAAGGGTTGATCTTAATCTTCTTAGTACATTTAGCATGGGAGATTTTCAGCAGTAGAGAATCCCAAATTGTGAGGCCATGCAGTAATATTTCACTTTTTATAATGCCTTAAATCCAAGCAATTCACATGGGGTGCATCTCCTTCTGCCTCCCCGTTTCATAAAATCACCTGAATGTCTGATGGGCAAAGGTGAGAAATGGCAATGCTAAAACAGGTACAAAATCTTCAGAAGTAGCATTTTAAATTTTTTTTAAATTTTTATTTTCTAGCAAGAGCTAGAAGACGGATTTCTGCCTACCTGCAATTATTGCTAGGAAATGGCTGATAAAACAGGCCACTGAAGGATCACTCATTATTTATGAAGCTGGGCAGCAGTCGTGGCGAGCCAAGAGACACCCGGGCAGGAGCGAACGGGAGCGGGGACATCAGCCAGGGAAAGGCACAGCCGCGGCAGAGCACAGGGAAGACGTGAGGGGCAGGGATGGGGATGAGGAAGTCTGTGAGCACAGAATCAGTAATTAAAAGTGAAGAAAATGAAGTTTCTAAGACACAGACCTTGAAGTGGATAACACTGGTCCTTTGGTTTTGGGGAAGTGAAATAGCGAGGACTGAGTTTGGCAGCAAACAGGGTAGACGAGATGGGCAAAACAATGTAAAGGGGAAGAGAAACACAAGAAGGAAAAAAAGAAAACCAACAAATACTCAAGTTGAAAGCTAAAAAATGATGGCATATCCAAACCCAGCGGGAAAAAGATAAATACAGGGGAAAATAGAAGAGAAAAGGGAAAAGACATAGGCTTGAGAAAAATGAAAGAACACAGTAAAATCAGACTTGGCGATAGAGAGAAGCTGCAGAGAGCACTGGAGTGCGCTATTGGTGATAGAAAAAAAACAAACAACCTAAACACAGTAAAGATATAAATTAGGAAGCAAAAATAAAACTGCATGGTAATTAAAGGAGGAGAACCAAAAAGGAGGAGAATAAGGAAGGCAAAGGCACACGGTGGCGCAAGCAGGGAAGCACGGTGTGGTGAGGATGGAGAACAAAAGCACCGCGGAGGAAAAGGTGGAAAATTTGCGCAATCCCTTGTAAAAATTGACATTTTTGAAAGAATGCACGTGAAGACAAGCACAGGCAGTCACTGCTGCTGCGAGGCGGGCGCTGCCCCTCTGTCACACCTCCAGCCAGGAGCTGGAAGGTGCCTTTATCCCAGGAACGTTCCTCATTTGGGGGATAACAGCAGGAACTTGAGGTCCCGTACTGCTCTGACTGATACAGTACAGACTTGGGGAGGGTGATGAAGGATGCCACAGGCTGATAAGAGACCTCATATGACATCAGCCTCCTGTTGACCCTGTATCTGTCCAGGGCATTCTCCAGAAGTGAACAGCCGCACATGAATGAATGGCACGGCCCTTGCGTGCGCACTGCCGAACTCAACGCGGGGCTCCATTTCATGTCAGACCTCACTGAAACACCGCTATTGGGGATTTTTTTCACCACATTATACTATTCACCATAGCACATATCGATATTTTACATGCGATCTTGAGCTCAGAAACATCTGAATATAGGTTTATTATCATCCAATACTGTTAGAAAGTAGCCGTGCAGTCACAAAAAAATAAGCCTGGCCTTCAAAGCCAAGAATTGCAGAGTTCTGGTCTTTTCCTGACACTGATTTCCCACGAGACGGCTCTGCCTAGGTTTCCCCATCTGTAAGGTACAGTTTTACAGAAGCTTTCATTTACAGAAATGTGGTGAGGATCGGAGTTAGTAAATACTTCAGGAAGATAATATTCTTCCTAAAGTAAGAGGAATTGTGTTACAAGCCTATTCGATATATCACATGATATACATTCTTGTAATTATTTTCACGGAGGACAGAGGACTTTCCTAAACCATATTACTTTAATATACATTTTCTATGTCAAGACTGGGGGGGGGGACAACAACAACAACAAAAAAATTAAAATTCTAATACCAAGTTCCTGGTAACAAAGCTCATGATAACTGCAAAAGAAGAAATATTACTGCCAGGAAAGAGCTATTAGAAAAGAAATGGGAAAAAGAAATAACTATGAAAATGCAAACATGAAGGAAAAGCTAATTGCTTTCCATTTATTCAATTTATCACAGTATTTTTCCATCTTTTTACATTTCCAAAATGAGGTAGAGGTAGACTGTAAATATGTAGTTAAGTCCAATGAGTTTTCTTTTTCAGCTGATACGCTTACAAAATGTCTTTGCTGTAATTGTGCCTCTAAACATTGTCTGGCATCATCAGCATCAAAAGTTACCACAATATCTAATACCCCCTCGGTTAATAGAAAATGGAGTCAAGTAGAAGAAAATGTTTTTGCCTAAGTGTCACTGAAAAAGCACCCTACAGAATAAATTCCAGCTAGCAATTTCGAGGTCCTACAAGCTAAAAAGGTCTCAATCCTTGCTTGTGCTGGCAAAACACACCTCCACAAGCCAAGGAATTTTAAAAAATGGCACTAGAGAGGCAAAAAGCAGCCAAACAGGTCTGGCAAATACAGTGTTTTATTTTCTATTATAGCCCATGACGTATTTACAGTGAGGAGTGTGTATTTTACCTTCTGATTTTTTTCAAATTGCTGGCCTAAGAAAAATGGGTGGCATTTTGCTTTACGCTGGAAAAGCATTTTCTCCTATCTTGTGTTATCTAGAAGAGATTCATAAAAAAAAGAACCTTGGGAGTTTATTGTTTAGATTCTTCTTCTCCCCTCACAATTCATGAAGCAAAAACTCAAAATAAAATATTGTGCATTCTCGAACCAAAGAAACCTCAGGATCAGCATCAGTCATTGAGCCTCCTGCTTATTTCCTAAAGAGAGATTAACCTTTGAAGACAAAGACCGGCGTTTGGTCTCAGTTACCTTGGTGTAAAAATCAATGTGCTTTCACTCAATGCCTTTTTATTTCTTTTATTCCAATTTGGCGAACCTAGCTTTTCACAAGTCTAGGATTCAGATAAAAAACATTTCAGTCAAATTTGCAACACAATCCAGTAACTGCTATGGACTACCCCACACAGCTTCTTTAAAAAATAAAATAAAATAAAATAAAATAAATAAAACAAAATAAAACAAAAAAACGCAAAATAAAATAAAATAAAATAAAACTTCCTTTTGTGTTCCAAAGGTAACGTTAACAAATGGTTTCCTGTTGTCAGGAGGAGAGACAAAATAATCTGAGTGACCCTGACAGCCCTAATAACCATACACAATATATCCTATTCCAATTCAACATACTACAAAAAAAGTCGTGTCGTGGTAATAATAGATGAATATTCATGATGAATTATCATGAATATGATATTAAGTGGATAAAAATCGACTCAGGTGGTTCCCTGGAAGAACAGAAGAAGAATCAAATATACATTACTACACATTTTATTTGCCTGGGAATGGCAATCCCCCCATATCCAAGACCCTGCGGCCCCTCTGTGATTTCCACGGTGGACTCACATCACCAAACAACAACTACTTAAAATACTCCACCAGCTACCCTGCCTAGGTCAAAACGTCAGTCCTGGGCCTTAGTGAGTAACATGAGAGGAATTAGCTCAGGTACGTAGGATAACTCCTCCTTTTTGGAGTTGCGAAGCTGTCATCTCCACGGCTGAAGCTCCTAAGCAGCAACTTCCTTGGCACCAAGACCAAGGCTTCAAACTCGTTATTCAACAAGATTAAAGTAACTACTACACATCGCGCTGCTTTCAGAATAAGGAGTCAACTCATTTCGTTGAGTCAGGTTTTGCAGATATACAACTGAGAAAAAGCGGAGATCAGAGGATAATGGAAGAAAAAAAAGGATGAAAACATGGAGAAAAGGAGAGCAGGGGAGAAGGAGGGAAAGAGAGAAGAAAGTCAAACAGTTGCAGTGTGGTTAGAAGAGGAAACCAATTAAAATAAGCTTTGAAGAAATACACCTAACCCTCCTAGCACTGATGAAAATAAGGAGGAATATTAGATCACTTGCTTATGAAGCATTTGATTTTCGTCTCTTAGAGGGTGTCCACCTCCTTTGGTCAGGGTTGCTGCGAATTACAAGGGGGCTGGTAGCACTGTGTGTTAAGCTTCACTGGGACTTCTTATTACAAAACCTCTTCTGTCCTTGCTTATGCTGTTTCCCAAGACTGAGGCTATCTTGCACTATCATCTTCTAGAAAAGTTCTGCCAGAAGTTTTCCAGAACATCCAAAGAACAAGATTTAAAAAAAAACCAAAAACAAAACACTTCCTAGTAAAACTGCAAAATGTATCTTGCATATATTAAATTTCAAATAAGCCTCTGTTTTATGTATTTTGTCTCTTTGGTTTAGAGTAAGAACTGAATATACGGATGCGTTTGATTTTGAGTCAAAGATAGGGGTTTTGTTGCGTGTGTTGAAAGTCTTCCTAAAAATGTAGCTAAGCCTTTGAGAAAATTCCTTTTGTGCTGGTCACTGAAAGGTCCACGTGTCTTGGGCGCACCTTAGGCTAAAGCTGAGTGAGACATTCCTAACATCACAGGTCAGGCTGCCAAAACCAGGCAGGATCTAACATCTGAACTGAAAGAACAGATCTCGCCTGCACTTTCAATGATTCCTCTGTCTTCAGAATAAAATTACTGGACTTTGCAGAATAAAGAACTGTTTTATATGCATTGAAAATAGGGAACAACAAGAAAACGGAAGATTTGGTTAAGAAAATAAAGCAGTGTAAGAGATGGGTTGAAGAGGCAGAAAGCGGTAATGGCAGTGTGTGCTTTTCCAGTTTGACTAAAACTCTTAGATGTGGACCAGAAAAACGCAGAGGACAAATAAGATCTGATCAATACAATCAGCTATGCAAGAATCGCATGGCAAAGCAATCCTGACCTGAGTGAAGAAGTAAAGAGCATGGGGAAAATATACAACACGAGGCCAGCTCATACGCGGCAAAATGTGAAACCAGTATAACAGACCAAGAGGACAACACAGTCAAGCTGGGCAACAGGGCTTAGGAGAAAATGGGACCAAGGTGAGGTAGAAGGTCCCTTGCACAGGCAGGGAGTGTAATGACGCAGACAGAGAAAGGCTGAGAAACTAAAGAAGAGCAAGATGCAAATTGGCTGCACAAGGAGACTACACCCGAGAAGATGCCCGAGGAACTGAGCCTGGCAGAGACACAAGAAAGAGGTCTGAAAGAGAAAGGTCCAGACCAGCTTGGGTAAATGGAGCAGGAAAGGCATTTCACGGTGACAGGAGCCTCGAGAGGACTCCTTAGTCCCACCAGCTCACATGCGTTTCTGCCCAAAGACCTGGGTTTCACAGTCGTACAGACACCATAAAACGAGTTCCCCATCATGGAAAAAGGGAGAGCCAAGCTCACTGGAGCTTTCATGGCAAACTAGGATACATCTATCCCAAACTTCAACAATCTTCAAATGCCCAGGTGATGCAGCTGTAGCCTTACAGTAACTCAAAATCAGTTTTTCAGCCGTGGCCGAAGCATTTATTGTAACAGGCTTTGGAAGACAGCCCTGAAGTGGTTGCTCTGCAAGCGTCTGGAGAGCAGAGAGGGAATGAAGGAGGAAGGTTTCTGCACGGGATATTTGAAGCAGAATCTTGATGCTATTTAACTTTTTCCCTTATATTTAAGAAAACAGATGCAAATGGTGCAAAACCATTCCACGGAGTGGAAACCACTGGCAGGCTTGAATTTTACTTATCAGTAGCAGTGCTCTCACTCATACCGTGGTTTCCTACGTGGAGGCCAGGGAAGATGCTGCTTCAGCCTTGACTTTACAGGAGTGGAAAAAGGCGTTACACCAAATTGCTCAAAATGCGATGAGAAGCAGAATTGGGCCACAAAGCTTACAGTAGAGTGCTTAGTAGAAGTGAAAGCACTAAGTGTATTTGGGGAAACAGTGAGTAAAAATATAAGTTTTATTTTAGTAAGATCCTGTTTTGCCCTATTAAGTTCTCCAGTATCAGAATGAAGTCTGCTAAAAGTTAGTAAATAAAGGCTTTCAGGAGAGCTTTATTAAATCACTTGTGACTTATCAAGTTAAAACTCCCACACAGATATCTTAATAAAACTTTCAGAGAATATATTTAATTTTCCTGGAAATCAGAACCCAATTACTAAGTACAGGAGTTACTGTCGGCTACACCACTGATCAGCTTTCTGTAAATAGAATATTTACCAACAACTTCAATTACTTCTCTAAAGTTTCGGTTTCTGAAGGTCAAATAACTATGTAACTGCTTAATAAAGAAGCAAAGAAGTACCTCTAAATATCTCCAAGCTCTGATGGGCTTATATTCTGCTCCTTAGGTGAGGTATTAGCAAAGCTTATTTATTTTCATTTCCAAGGCTTTTATTTGCTCATTCCCTTGTGGTAAAGCTGATTTCCATGATGATTCCCTTCTTAATTTTAATACCCTTTTTACTCATCATATAGACCTAAGAATTTTCCATAAAATAATGAAACCCTTCCAAAGGAAATGAAGACAACTAGGAGAGGAAAGTAAACTACAGCTTACTTTTTTTTTTTTTTCTTTTTTCAATTAATTGATCCACAGTCACATGCATATATGAAAGATTTTTTTTAATGAAAGGAAAATAAGGTTAATTAACATAAAACCCCTTACTCCTTGAGATGTTGAATTTTGTATTTTATCCATGCTGCCTTAAGTGCCTTGATTTCCCAGTAATGACCTAGTTCTCCTAATGAGTAACATTAACCCCTGGCTGTAGCTGTCCAGGACTTAATTGTCAACTGGAGCTGAAATAGGAGAGTTTGCCGATCAGCAGGTATGTGGTATATTAACTCATGTCATTTCAGACCCTAATAAATAAATCTGTTGCTAAGGCAACAGGAAGATCAGCTGTATCACTTTTTTCTATCCATCCACCCCTCCACCCCACCCCCCTTTTTAAAGGAAACTGCCTTTCACACGGAGCTTTTAAAAAAGGAAATTAACTAAATGTAACCGTAATGAGAAGACATATCGTCTCTCATCTCAGAAATGTATCTACATCAATGAAAAAAGGCATTCAAAAAGAAGACTGCTTTCTACTGTGACCAGGGTAACTGAAATTATTTCCCTCAACTGATGGAATGCAATTTGAAGTATGCATCTGAGCGAAAATGGATCGCAAAATATTTTAGCTCTTTGTATTTCGGAGATAGTTCCCCACTCCGTGAGTACACTGCTGATGCCAACAGAGCAAACTGCTTCAACTATGAATCAGGAACCCAGGCAACTGGAACCGTAGGAAAACAAATACCACTCCAACCCAAATACCTTCACTATCCTCTGTGACTATTTCAGCATGATTGGCAGACATGCAATCTTTTGGAAAGCTAAAAAATACCCCATTTTTGGCTCATCAGATTCACCTGGTAATGAAAATATAAGTCCCTGACTTAAACATAGATGTCTTTGCTCCTCCCTGTCCCACAGAGGCAGCTACCTGCTTCTTGCCCTGGAAAAGCAAGAGGAAGCTGAGGCAACACAAATACATCTTGAAGACACACGTGATCTGGTGAGTAAAAGCTGGCAACTCACCTTCTGCCTCCATTTCTCTACCTCTAAGCTTGGATCCTGAATACTCCTGTTTGAGACCAACAGATTCTAGATCTTCTAGAGAGGTAAAGCATACACAAGTGTAGGCAGAACATCCATTTTTGTGTTCCGCAAGGTTTGGGAGGAAGATCTGGCTACTCTTTGTCTGGGGATGATGCACTGCTGAGGTCCCTCAGCACCCCACAGGTCAATGTCACAGCCCTCACTTAATTCTTGCCCTTCTATCACAGGATGTATTTGTCTTAAAATTTTCAAAATTGATTTACATTTAGTTTGGGACTACAGGACAGTTGTTCTGAATCTCTAGTTACCCAGATCTCGATCAGAGATCAGGTAGGAAGGGAACTGAAGAGAGGTTCATAAAGCTAATTATCGCCCCTGGAACACTTACTATAAGCTCTGCCCATACTATAAACAATGAAAAAAAACCCACAAAAAAACCTACTCAAAATTGTATCTGGCTTTTTAGCTGAAGAATACAGAGGTGATACAAAGCATCTTTTTTGCCATTATCAGAATGAAGGGATGTTTTCTTCTCTGGACTATCAACTTCTTATAGACTTTGAGAAAATATGCTATATAAACGATGGAAAAAGTGATGCTGAGATGTCCACTGTAGCAGAACTTTTGCATCTGAGAGGTCTTCATGACATGGTGAATATTTCTACAAGCTCTTAAAAACACTGGATCAAGGAACAGTGCATCTTCCACTGGAAGGGTTCAATACCCCACACCCCCAGCTGAGGGAAGAAATGTCAAGGTTAGACTTCACTGAAGGAACCAACAAAAGCCAGATAGTTCCAAACTGCCCTTCCAGCTAACATCGAAATTGGAACGCCTCACAGTATTTCATTAACTTTCTTATTTGCTACTTATAAAAAACCAGTATCTGCCCTCAAACTTAACTCCAGCTTGCAGGAAAGGGAAGTCAGACTATTTTCCTTTTGCTCCAAGGTGCTCAAGAATTGATGGTGTCAACTTCTACTTAATCAGACGTCTCTGCATATGCTTTCGTGGCCCTGGTTCATTCACCACGTGTCATCTGTACTGCAGCCCTGGTGACTGCTGTTTTCTTTGGGAGTATTAGATCACTTTTCTTAGACCCTTCTAAAAAGTTTCCGTTTTGAAATTGTATTTTACATCCTATGGGCTTTTTATCGTATACGGGACCTTTTAGTTAAGGCTGTACAAACACTTGCATTTTAAGCCTTTGTTTCAGTCTGTCATGTCTACCCACCACTTTCACCTTTTTGGATTACATTTCCCAGGATCAGTTGCTTTTCAAAGATGAGGTTTCCCTGCAGGCGCACACTCCCCATTTAGCGTGGATCTGGAGCCCAACTCTCCACTGCTTTCCCGTGCAAAGGGGCAAAACAGACCCAGCCAGCTGTGCCTTCCCTGGAACGGGGGATCCACTTTCCTTTGACAACATCCAGCCTCTGCCCTCCTCACATGACACAGCATAGAGTGGCCAGCTGGCAGGGTGGAGTAGGACCACGGTCCTTCTACACGCTCTCTGCACGCTGTTTACTAAATTGAGGATGCCTGTTGAGGCCAACAGCATTTATGGGTACTCCGAGGTGATTTGTAGATGGAGCACCCACTCTTCCACCTTTTACTGTCCTGCCATACCTGCATCTTGATGGGGTAAACCTTGGTCCAAAATATTCCACAATGTGAGGAAAATATGGCTGAGGTGCAGATTCACTGCATTCTCCAATGTCTCTGCATGAAATAGTGTTGAATTCTGAATTCAAAGGCAAACATGACTACACAAATGCTGTATTGCACTGCAAACGTGACTAGGTGCAACTATTAAAAAAATGCATTTCCAGGCTCTTCTCCCTCCAGCTTGTAGAGAAGTTGTGCTCAGCTCACTGATGGAGAGCGCCGCTCACAGAAGGCACTGCCTGGGACAAGCCCTTTCCAAGGACTTGCTCCTCAGTGGAGGTGACCAGGTCCTCACGGTGGGCAGCCACAAGTTCGTACAGCACACGGTGATGACAAAACCACCTTTTCTCCACGGACTCATTTCTTTGTGAGACTCGACATTAAAAACAGGCAACCAGACACGGCGCTATCTCCGTACACACCATTCTCCCTGAGACCATTAATCTTCAGATAATTTTTGCAATCTAGATTTTTTCTTCTGAATTTTCTCATCGCAACTTCCACCGCTGTTCCTCCCACTCCCATATCTCCAGCCCCATGTCCTTCCCCACACTCTTGTCACACGCTGGTACATACGACACAAGATAACAGGCTTATCTGATCTTCCATGTGAATTGATAGCAGCTATTTGTTTGCATCTGTGTGCAAATTCTCGCAGATTCCCCGTGTGATCTTTTATCACACCCATACAATTAGGGGAAGAAGAATTGATTTCTGACAACTTTCTCTTATCAAGTCTTTAACTGCTGAGATGATATAGCACACATGGGCAAAAAGTAAAAAACCATAAGGCTCGGGTAAATGCCTTGAGTTAAAAGAAGCACTACAGGTCTTCTCCATGAAAGAGAGAAGTAAAGAACCTCCAATCTTTCTAATTACATACGTGTCACCTGGATGACATGACTGTGGTTGGGGGTACAGCAGGTTTGCAGTTTCACACATCCACTGTCACGCTCAGGTGCGGAAGGAGCTGAGGAACATGCTGGTGCACCCCAATTACAGCAAAAATAGCTTTGGTACATGTCCGCCGCCTTGCCACAGGGCAGTGAGAGGGATCATGTACACATATCAATGCTGACGGGCTAGTTTCTGGGGGGGGAAGAGGAGGATCGTGCCCCACCAGTCACAGCCATCTCAATATACTCATCCTTCACCAAACAGATGTTTTATCACCTTGCAATGAAAACCTATGGGACACTACAAAGTTCTGACCAAACGTAGGAACTTTGTCCACCAACCACCAGAATTTTTCTCTCCGTTTCCAGCAAAGCCCCTCTGCACAAAGGGCAGAGTAATTCCTTGGCTAGAAAGCATCTCAGAAACCCATTGCAGCCTGCTATCCGGACCCTCGGCCATAAGTCATTTCTATTAGCAGTGCCCTGCTATAGATGTTTATAACAAAACGTTAAAGACTTGGTGAGAAAGGAGAAAAATTACTCTGTGGAGAACCTAGCAACTGTGCTAAAATACCATCAGTTATTTATCTGCTGTCGGCAGAGGTTGCACACTGTAATCCTCGGCAGGCTTGGATCAGCGGGGATGGGGAGCCGGGGCAGGGGCTGTTCACATGCAAAGACATTTACAGCAAGAACGTGTCTGCTAGAGAATGGTGTTTTCGATTCTGATGCATTTCCAAGTGGGCAGGGCCTACGTTGGGTTGACAGCGGGAGAGGCGTTGGGGCTAACGCCATGTTTTAGGGCGCTGCAGTCCCCGCGAAGCGCTAATGCAGTGAGCTCAGCATCACTTCGTTTGGAGAGGGTTTCTGTAACAACAGCACGACTTCACAAAGATTATTATTTTTTTTTATGGTTTAGCCGAAAGGGTTTTTTGTTAGGTGAAGGGAAACACAGGAACATTAAAAAAAAAAAATAAATCTTCCTTCTTTCCCCCCCTGCCCCCCAAAAAAAATGTAAAACACATGTAAATCATCAGGGTAGACAATGGTCATTAAGTATTATTGTATAGGACAGTATCTGCGAGCGCTTTGTGCTGGAATACAAGCAGGATACCACTGCCAATGTTTTACAGACAGAAACCCCACTGCACATTACAACACTTGGCTAAAATTAGTCCGTTTTACGAAGAGGCTCACGCTAGGCCTAAGAAGGGGATGCTTTTAACTGCTGATGCCTGAATAAGGCGTGAGATGCCTTCACCTCCAATAAGGCAATGAACGCTTATTTTTGGCTACGCTGCCTC
Organism: Falco naumanni; assembly: GCF_017639655.2. NCBI lineage: Eukaryota > Metazoa > Chordata > Aves > Falconiformes > Falconidae > Falco > Falco naumanni. Next base: position 26,498,575 of record NC_054061.1, on the reverse strand, counting down.
ATGAAGGGGCTGCTTCCAGGCCCTTGTTTTCACCTGTCCCACCCAGGCTATGAGCTGAGGAGGCTTGGCTGTTTGGTGAATGTTAAACTAGCACCCTTCATTTTCTAATTCATATTCCTCATTTACAAAGAAACTGTTTTTTTTATGACTGAATTTACATAAATCAGTTGCTAAAGCATCCTAACACTAAAGGGTAGGAGTTCAGCCCGGAAGATTTGCATGCAGCATCCTCAGACGAAGGCAGGCGCTTTCGATTTCCATCGAGAGCCTTGCTGCGCTGGAACTCTAATGGGCTTAGAACAGTAAATTTTGAAGAAACTGATTGCTGCCCCCGTAGCTAGTAAATGCCTGCCTGGACCCAGTGGCATTTGAAAAAAGTGTTTTATCATAAAATTATCCCAGCAGAGTCCATTCTGCAAGATAACATCATCATCATCATCATCATCAGTACTCCATGCAGGACCCAACAGCTCTGGCACAATATTGCCAGTCATTTATCTGTTGTCAGCACAGGTTACACACTGTAATCCTTGACTGCCTCGGAATTAGAATGTCTTTGATGTCCCCACAAGAGTTTTTTGCCCGAAGGCTTTACCAATGCTCGGCGGCTCAGTGTTTATTCCTCGTAATCTTCCTCTCATCTCCAGGCTAGCAGTGACAGATGGTTATGGGCACACAATAGTATTAAGAGTTTGATATTTATTTTTTTCCTTTTTTTTTTTTTTTTTTCTTTTTTTTTATGCTGTGCTCTCTGTACAACAAATAGCTATCAGACGCGGGCCAGAGAGCTGACATGGCTCGCTTAGGTAATGGCAAACAAACAGCTCGGGTTGATGCTTTCTGTCATTTTCCCTGCTAACCCTGCTTGTTTTCATTGTATACTCTCAAAGGTAAACTATATTAACCTTATAGACTGTTATTAAAAAGATATATCTATATGAGCATAAAGTGCTTTTCTTTTCTCTTTTTCTTACTCTTTTGATTATGAAAGTAATACTGCTGACATATTGAACAAATATCGAATGTCAACATAAATTTTTAGTGTGTGATAATATTCCCCTTCATATAGCTGTGTGTCAGGCGGGAACCCATGGATGATGCATAGCAGTAAATAACCCAAACAAAATTAGTTCTCTTGTCAGCTTCTACCTTGTATGTCCCCAGGCATCAGTAAAATTGACTGCACGCTAGATTTTCAAAATTAGCCCTAATGTTAGCTGTGTGTCTGGCAACCTCCAAGTTTCCAATGTTCTACTATATTACCCGTAAGGATGAATGTGTTACTTTTATATTTTGGCATTTGCTCTTGCTGATGCGGCTTTTTTTTCTCTCTTCTCCAAATTAAAAATAATTTAGCTTTAACAATAAGTATGTGCACGAACACAATGCTGCATCTCTTTAAGCAACTAACTTTAGGCAATTAAATTAAATTAAAGCAAAAATATACACAGAAAGAAAAGGAATTATTCAATTTAATATTGTTGATTTTATTACTTAGCTTTGTGCTGGTTTATGCAAACTACTGAATAAAACAGAAAATATTTTCTTTTTCTTTACTCTGCTCTTTTTGAATGCAGCATTTGGAACAATTCAGGTTAGCATTCAAAAATAAAAACCAGGAGAAAAAAAAAAACAAAGACCAAACCAGCTCAGCATCGTAAAACTTTTTATAACTGGCCATCTTCAAAGTACGCATTTTTAAAATGCAGTCTTAAGCGAAGGGGGATAAAATTCTTCAAAAAATAAAATCGACACTAAGCTTCGTATACTTTCCACACCAAATGAAAACATGCAGTATCTCTCCCTTCGACGCACTAAATGTTAAAATAACCTATGAGAACACAGAGCATTTCAGCGTTAGCAGGGAAACATGATTAAAAATAAATGTGGCTCCCCAAGAAAGGCTGTGTCGGAAGTGTGAAGTTGATTAAACAAATCCAAAGACAGATTCCAAATCAACTTCCAATCCCTAAATTTTATGTTCAGACATTTAGAGTCAAAGATGAAAATCCCTTTAGGTACCAGATGCTGCAGATCATCTGGGAGAGCTTCTGGAGTTTTAATGTGCTGGAAGTCAAATCCCCCGCAAAGGCGATTTGCCCCGTCGGTGCGGTGTACTTATTGCTTCACCTGAAAACAGTTGCTCTCGGAAAATCTGACCTACTGATCGACCCAGCATCTCTGCAATAAACAGACTATAATCTGTGGATGAAGTGAACTCTAATCAGGCCACATGCAGATTAAACAAACTGCGAGGAATAAAAACTAGATTAAAATGTTCGTGCCCAATACCGGAAGATTATCAGGACATTTTACGTCTTTAAATCCTAATTTATGTAGGAGTCAAGCTAAAGTTTATATGTTTTTAGCGATTAGGGGGCATGGTAGATTTTCGTCCGCTGCAGAGAAGATTCGGAGATCAGGTATTTGTGCTGGCAGTTGGAAAAAATATTGTTTCACTGTTAATACATTCAAACAGGCTTTCTATTTATGTAACGCTGAAAGGGTGGTTTAAAAATGCAGACAGGGGGTTAACATCAGCTGTCCAGCGTCACCATGTATCTTTACACTTAATCACTTGCATCAAAGTAATTAAGATAATTTAAATAACATTAGATATTAATTGTCATCTGTGGCTTGCTTTATACGAAAAAGAGAGTATACAGAATTATGCTTGTCATTTCAGCAGCAGGGGAATCTTTTTCTTGGGCGAAAAAAAGACAAATCATTTCCATCAATGGTTAAATGTCTGGTTAGCATTACAGAACTAGGTATATTCAAAAAAATTATTCTCAATAATCAGATGTTAGTGACGTCTCTTTTTCCTCTACGCATGTGTTCAATAAGATGCTAAGTGACATGTCTTTCTCCTCTACATCTGTGTCCAGTGTCGGTATGTGTTTAAGAAATTATTTTACACTTGACAAAGTCACAAGAAAGGGATCAAACCAAATTCATAAATCTTTTGAAGGTACAGTATTTGGATTTGTTCACTACTTACCACCTGTGAGGCCAGGCAATGTGTAAAGGTCTTTGCTGATAGTCCGGTCCACTCAGGATATGAGAGAGGTTAAAAGTCAGATGTTCCTTATCTTCTTCTTGACAAGGATTTGCACTTTCTGACACTTCAGACGTGTTCAATCTCGCTGGCACTGTTAATGGGGAAGGCAGCCCCTCGTGCTGTGTGGTATAAAGTCCAGGCTGGGCTTCACAAAGTCCAGACTCACAATGTGTGTTGCTGTTTTTCATTAAAGCGCTGCTCTTCTGCTGGCCGGGCAGACCCTCCGCGTGATAAGCATCTCCATTTCTTTTAACACCAATTACCTTTTCCAAATGGGCAAGCTTATGTTCTGGCATGAACCTGTTAGGAAAAAGAAGAAGAAAAATATTTACCAGAAGAATATCAGAAAATTTACCAGTTTCACCTGGTAAATGTTAATTAATTTACAGAAAATGGGAAGATGAAATGTGGCTGGTATTTTACATCCATCCAAACAACAACTCCACTAGCATTCAGTAAATGATACGCTTTATATGTATTTTAGTGAATATGGTACCTGTGAAATAAAATCACAGGTTCACTGGCTGAGAAGCCAAAGGTCTCCACTGAACCACATCGCTGCTAACGGTACATCCATTGACAGCAAGAACAAAACTATTTGTCTGCTAAAATAAAATAAAGCAAACACCTCTGAGAAGCAAAAAGGCAATTCTGCCAGGAAAATCTTGGCTTTTTTTGCCGGGACTACAGCTAAGACTGGTAGCAAATGCGAAACACAGTGGTGTTCAACCTACCGTGAGTCTATTCTGTCCAGGCTTGAGCCCAGCAAGTTGCTTCATTACAGGTCAATGAAAGCCAACTGATAACATGGGCCAAACACATACCACAACATGGAAGTGAGTCTTCTTACCCAGCTAGCCTTGCCTGGTTTCTGTAATGACTGACTGAAAAAATTAACCACAAATTCAAAAAAAAAAGAACCCCACAGCTAGGAGAACAGGATTGAGTTGTCCAACCCTTCGTAGGAGGAAAACAACCACTTCTGTGTTTTTCCACAAGTGTGAATAATGAACGCTAAGGTGGGGAAACTGAGGCAGACCTACTCACGACCTTCCTGAGGTACCACAGACAGCAGCAGATGCCACTGGCTCTCCCATCTGATGTTCAGGATGCAAAAAAACCTCCACAACAGGATGCATTTGCACATTTATATCGAGGCCACTGAACTCATTTCCGTAATAGATGAAATGTATCTTTTTATGCAGATCTGCTTTTACTGTTTGATTTTAAATAGTAATGAATTACAGTCTTTGCCCAAGAAACACTCAAGTGAAGCTCCTTCATTCAACCATGACTCTTCTAAATTAACATGGAGAGGACTACATGCACGGCCACCACGGGATCCTCACTCTAAACGCCTCCCTGTACCTCAAGTTAATTTACCCAAATATTATTTACTTACATGCCTTTCAGTGTGATTATGCCTCTCCTAGATAAGTAGAGACATTTAAATTTTCCGTTTCCTTTTAATTTCCAAATGTTTACACACTACAGTCTGTTTATTGAACTGTTTACTAAAGTCAACGCTTGCTCCACTTTATTAACCTCCTCCACAGTTCTTCTGAGTTTTACTCCACCACAGCTCATTTCTGGGTTGTGCACAAACCACTTCCTTCCCTCTTTGGCAAAGCAAATATTCCCGAACACCAGAATCAACCACTTCACCCTGCAGTGGAGCACCTTTCAACAGAAACACGCCCTTCTCCTTCCAAATCACTACCCAAATACACATGCACACACAACGCGAGCTTTACTGTCGTTGTGCTCTTGACTAATTGCTTTGAGGATTTTTCTCCAAACCCCCACATCCCCTTCCCAAAGTTGGTGCGCTGTGTAACTATTTCATGTAACGTGTATCCTTTGATTTAGCTTGCCGTCCCTTGGCATATTCTTTTCACATTCATCTACACTAAGCTGCATTTTCAAGCCACTGACCAAATCACCTACAAGATCTACCTTTTTTCCACCGCTCGCCATCATTCATTGGAGCTGCTTCTGTAGATAAAACCTAAAAAAGTTCAATCACATTCAGGACCTCATCCAAACCCATTACCTACGTCACAAACAAGACAGGTTCCCAAATGAGCCTGAGTTAAACCATTCCCATCTCAGGAACTTCGCCACCCTCAGATTCTCAGAGCATAGAAATACTAATTCAGTGTGGCCGGAACTCCATACATGTATGTTATGAACATTTTGATAGTCTAAGCTGAATTATAGACCTAAAACTGCCTGGTGGTGGCTCCTCTGAAGTACGGATACATCTCCGTGAGGATATACTTCTATATATTTATGCATGGAAAAGGGAGGAACAGGTTAAGGGATGTGCCCTAAACCACCAAATCTGTGACTGAATTGATACGACTGATTTACCAAACCAAATTTAACGAACAGATTTTGAAAAATCACTGCCATTAAGAAGAACTGCTTGACATATGAGAGGTCGGACTACCTAAGCAGGCTGTATCCCCCTGGCTGTCTTTAATCTCCTGGCCAAGCACCCTCTCAAGGCACCATTTCTGTTTCTGAAGAGGTTTTCTTCTTAGTTTTCAGCCCTTATAAATCTGATCCGTCACTGCAGAATTTCTAATAATATTAGATAAAACTTCACCGATCTTTCTCTGGAATAAACTATTTAATATCCTTTATTTAAGACATGTGTGGGCAATCAATTCCATGGTATTTACTTGTATTACACACACAGTATTCATCATCTTGACAATTTTTTAAAGTTTTAGAACACCATTTCACTTAACAGTTTAAAAAAAAAAAAGATTTATTTGATGGTTAACTTTGGAACAAGTTATCTGCATTAACTTCCATTGTTTTGGCATAAAGTAGTTCTGTATATTTTACTAACAACAGCGGAGACATGATAAAGGATGTAGGCAGGGAGCCATACACAGCTCTTGCTGCAACCCACAGCGTTCGTCTAACAGCATTAATTTTTTGGACTTTGATTGGAAGACGTCTCTGTGCTCAGCCACTCGGATTTTGCTAAGTACAACCATGGATAAAACCTTGTACCTGACTATAACAATTGTAACTGTGGAAAGACCATTGTAAATCATATGTAGTATAAACTTGTCCATATGATTGGAATGATATAATGGATACTGTAGTCCCTAACCACTAGCTAATGTTCTTTATGACACTCAAATAAATGACCTGAAAATAAACTAATAACACCACGAAATCTTCTAAACCGGTTCATGTGCATTTCCCAAAAGCATGCTGGAGAAACACAACGTCTAGTTAGCACATTTTTGTGTTTACATTTTCTCCAGAACATTTCTGCTCCAGCTATTCTGTTTTTCCTCTTCCAGGCTCACATTAATTCTCCTTTTCTGCCACCTTCCAGACAATCATCTCTCCAACTAGTATCTGCTCAGATCTCGATTGTTTAGTAACATCAACAGCTTGTGGGACTTCTATGTCACCAGCCACGAGTCTATAACCTGGAGATAAAACAAGTGCTCCAGTGTTTTATTTGGAGCCAGTACCTACCCCTGCACAGCTCATCAGGTTTTTTAAGTCCTTGCCTAAATTTCAGAAGACACAACCTCTGAGAGGCTGGTTATGGAATAGCAGAGCTGGGGAAGGAGCAGACACAGGGATAAGGAAGAAATTTTTCATGAGGGCAGTGAAACACGGGAGCAGGTTGCCCAATGAGGTGGTAGATGCCCCATCCCTGGAAACATTTAAGGCCAGGTTGGACGAGGCTCTGAGCAACCTGGTCTAGTTGGAGATGTCCCTGCTTATTGCAGGGGTTGGGCTAGATGGCCTTTCAAGGTCCCTTCCCACCCAAACTATTCTATGATTCTAAAAAACAAGCTAGAGAGCCACTGCAGCAGGTAGGTAGGGCTTGGCTATTGAGAAGGATGCACCAGCTCTCTCAGTCTTAGTTAGGGCACACACTAGGCACATTAGAAAAATGCCACAGCATTCTATTTGTAATACGGGAGAAGGAATTTATTGTTATGATTAACTTGTGGGAGTGAAATCTTCTACATGTGAAACTTTCCAGAAAAAATTACCAGCGAAGCATACAAACATGAACACTTTCAACAGATTCCACAAGGTACTGTCCCTTATATTTAAAAAAAAACTGGAAAATGTTTTACTTGTATGCGCAACTCATATATATTTAAACACTGAAAGTTCAGAACAAATAGTGAGAGACTTAGATATCTAATTTTAGTATCACGACTTGTTTCCAAAACTTTCCAAGCTGTTAAGTCTTTTATTTATTCAGATTTTTGAGGATCTCTGATACGTTTAACAGTCAATTTTAAAACTTTATGAAGACTTCAAAAACAGTAAGCCTTGAAAACGTTCCCTTTTTGCATACTGGGTATAGATGTTTAGTTAGAAAGATGGGTTAAAAATTAAAAGTAGTAAATATATAATGAAAATCCCATATACTACAAGTCAGAGTTTTAATCTAAATATTTGCTAATTTGAATAACTGTTTTTTTCAAACTCCTCAATCTATGTATTATGTATTTTCTTTTCATTTATGCCATGAAACCCCACTCCGAGGAAACCCATGTATTTTTCCTTGAATCAGACATGTGCATTTTCCCCAGCTCTTTCATGCCATCATGTTACATGGTGTGTTTTTTCACAGCGCTTTACTTGCCCTAATGAAAAATTACTTATGGGAATTGTTTTCCTTTTCAAGGCATCAAGAGTCACATTGTGCACCATTTTATTAACAACAATAACAAAAAAAAAAAAAAAAAAGATGGAAGGGCCATGATGTCACTGCTCAATGAACAGAAACCACATTAGAAAGACTAACTGGAGTGCTGGTTTAGGTTACATCAAATTATCTGGGCAAGTTCTGTACACTGTAAACTTTGAATAGGTTTGAACAGTCGCTCTTGATAAGCAAGGATAATTGTTAAGAATGAATATAAACTAAAGAAAAAAAAAAGGAATCTGAATTCATAAAAACTGGCCCTTCTGTAACCGTAGTTACATTTGGAAGCAAAGTTAAAGATGGTTCTGAAAGTGAAGTGGGTTTTTACTTTTTTTTGTTGTTGTTGTTATAATGTTGCCATTAATATGTTTTGAATAACAAAGGGAGACAGTCATAATCAGATATATTGGAAACCTCCCCCAGGCCTTGGAGCTGGAGCTCACACATTTTAGAGCTGCTGCGTTTCCTTCGTCACTGCCACACCGTCACAGCGTAACTTACACTTTAACCAACTCATGGCCTGAGAATCCCCTTTGTCTGTCTTTAAACACAATCACCACTGCCTCTTTGCCAACTGTAACATCTTCAGTAGAATTGATGTGACCTGAAGCAGCTCTGGAGAGCTGTGATCCCAATACCTGGAGCCCATTTGGCTTAGAATGGTTGCAATGGACAAGCACTTCTGTCCTTCGCAATAACTAGGAAATTCCACTTTCTTACTTTCTGCTTCCTTGACTTGATCCTGTTCCCATGCTGAATTTGCTCCCCCAGTTACTACAAATACATGCAAAACGATACAACCATGCACACATATGACTGGCCAAGCTGTACAAATATCAAAGCTGTGTGGGTATCTCTGAGCTTTTTCAAAAGTCAGAATTTTGTCCACACTCTTTTCTAAGGGAAAAAGAAGGAAAAAAAAAAAAAAGGCAAATAAGAAAGGTTATGAAAGCAATTCTTTGGAGGCCAAACTGGAATAGGCAGCAACTATGTTTTTATACTTATATATAAATTTATACACTTATATATTTAATGTTTTGGATTACCTGACAGCAGAAAACCCAATGTTTTTATATTTACCTACTTATGGAAAGATTGCAACAAATGACAAAACTGGGAGACTAGCCTCAGTTCAGCAATTTTTTTCTCTTTTTTTCTCTGCAACTACTGTCACATTTTGCTCTACAGCAAAAAAGAGTTGCTGAGTGTGTTCAGGTGTCCTGAAGCTGTGCTACAGTTCAAACCGAAAAGCTCAAAAGAAGATTCCTAATATTTAGGGAATTTGATATTAGGGTTTACTGAAGTTGTCACATACTTTTGGGGATCTAATTTCACTTTCTGATCTTTAGCAATAGTTGTAATTCATTCAGAAGAAGGAAGAGATTACTTGTCAGCAGTAATCTCTAACACAGATAATGCCATATAAATATTAGGGGCTTATAAGCATGGACAAGGATTAGGAGCAAAGAGAGAGAACAAAAAGAAAACTGAACTGAGCCAAGATTAAGCACTGGGAAGGGCATGACAAAAGAAAATTAAAGATCTGGGACTCAGCTTGTCTTCCCATGGTACAATACACATTTTCCTGAGTAGAATAAGTAGGGTTTACACCGATTTCCCTGTTTGCAAACTACAAGATACAGAAGTATGAAATATTATTTGAGACATGATTGTTACCTTCTCTCAACTATCTTCTCTCTTCCCTGACATGGAGCAATACAGACTAGACTCTGGGAATTGCAGAGTCTGGACAATCTCTGGTCCAACCTCGTGCTCGAAGCCCATCCAGTTGGACCAGGTTGCTCAGAGCCTCATCCAGTCCAGTTTTAACCATCATCAAAGGCCAAGGATGGAGTTTCACACTCAGACACTAAGTGTGTGAGAGGTGCTGCAGCTAGCAGCTTGCAGGAAGGTCTACAAAGGGAAAAACACCACAGGAAAGAGCTGAAGCTGACAGCAGCAGCAGGACGTCTTCCTTCCTAATACTCATCTCCTGGCCAGAGAGAGAGAAGAACTGGTATGCAATCCATACCAAAAGATGCACCAGGAAAGGGATATCATGAGATCTGACTTCTTTCCGACAAACCAGTCAAAACACTGCTGTTTTAGCAACAAATTAGCTGAATGCAACAACCTTTGTCACTCCAGCAGTGTGCCTGATCAGCCCACAGGATCCAGAGATGCTCTGGGAGAAGAGAGGCTGCATCCAGCTCAACTGCAGGTGGTTGGTTTTGACTCAAGTGGTAACTTGGTCGGTTGGAGCTGGGAAGGAAGATGAGACAAGGCAGGAGAGGAGAGGTGTCAGCAGTACAGAGTAGAAGAGAAACAAGATAATTCTCAGATTCCTCAAACCTTAACTTCCACCTGTTTTCCCAAATAATCTCTGAGCAAAATCCCTCAATATCTAGTATCCGTATCTGACATTGCCACAAATCCCCACTTTTACTTAGCATTTACACTTTTCCTCCCGATCTAGTTTCACTCTGATTCAACACTCCGATTAGTTTATTCTTCACGATGACGTATCTGTACCTCAATCTAAGAAGGATAGTCAACCTGACCTCCACCTTCCCCTTCAGTATTACATTGGAGCTTCTAACACTAAGATCACCGCTCAAGATGCGCTGTAAAGTCTGCATCCTAGATAACCAGGATTTTAACTAAAGCATTTTACAACCATTACTCCCAAAATACATAACAAGATACTACCTTCCAAAACACAAGCCCACAGTGAAACTACCAAAAAAGGACCAAAGGCCGGTAAAACTACTCCAAAACAAATCTATGCCCGAAAGTCTAAGCTTTCCTGGTTTGGGGTCCTCCATGCTGCTGCTGCTGTTGGACATCATTCCAGCCCTAAGCACGTCTAGCCTAATCCATTACTTGTGGAATTATCCCATTTTGTTACATATTTATTCCTGACAAACGACTTCAACAATATCTTAGGTGCTCTAGGTTAGCAAAAAAACCCCCAAAACCAAACAACAAAAACCCAATGCAAAACAGATAGTGATTATTCTGCATTTTGATAGCAGAGGGGAGACTCTGGACCCACTTAAGTCAAAGGCAAAGCTCCCTTCCACTTCAGGTGAGACTGAGTTTGACCCTAAATATATTATTTCTGAATTTACACCTTCCAATTCCCTGAAATCTTTTAACAATGTATGCAAGAATCTGTGCAGTTATAATTTCTAAGAACATCATTCTCAACAAATGAAATGGTGATAATTTAAAAACTCCTCAGTAAGATGGTAATGAACTACAATACATATTTTATAACACAGATGAAAATAACTTATGCATTATTTTGCACAAGATATGAAAACATGAATTAATTGATAGTTTAGGAAAAAAAAAAGTAATTTTCTCTATAATTAAACATCATGACTGTGTAGAGCTGCTGCACCAACACTGCAAGGTAACAGACACAGTTTTGGAGCCCTAAGAGTCCCCTTGATAACAACTGCCAGAAATTTAGAAATTGTTGACTTCAGTTCTGCTTCTGCAGAAGTTCAAAAGAATGAATTACACTATGGGGAAAAAAGTTAGGCTTCTGAGAATTGCAAGTTTTTTAAGAATCCTAAAGGATTGGTCCTGTTTATTAGTGCTTACTTAAACAGAAAAAAACCTGCTCAGCTCTCCAGTGCTTATTTAGAAAATGCAAATTTCATATACAGCTCCAGACAATACAGTATCCCTTCTTGCTCAACAGAATTGGAAATGGGTGTTTGAAAACTGATACCACTCCTTAAATCATCTTGTCTTTTTTTTTTTTTTTTTTTTTTTTTTTAATTAAAACTAATACCAGGATCCTGTAACATATAATTTCCTGTTTTGTGGAAATACTTCTAATCAGGATATATGGAATGGATGTCCCCTTTAAACAGGCTGTTTTGCAACATACGCAATGCAGAAGGGAGTGCTATCATAACACTTCAATAGTTAAGTGACTTTATGAGAAAAATACTTCCAAATGTTTCCTAAAACCTTCCAAACCGCACCAAAGAACATTATCGTAATATTATGTTTCCCTATGGCCTCCAATATTTAAACTTGCTATTCTCGAAATGATACTTGGATGAAAAATATAAGTTTATGTAATGTATAAATTGTTCCTAGAAGAAAAGCTGCCTTTAGAATTACTCTGTATAGATGTCAGATATTTTACATTTTCAATAGCCTTTCTGTATTAATTGAACAAATAGTATGCTAGTGCTTTGGGCTGCACGTGAACAGCCTGTATTTTAAAACTGAACAGTCACTGTGTGATCTTATTCATAGCAAATACTGAAAACAATAACTGTCCTAACCGATTACATATCAAGTTACCCTTAATAGATATCCATATTTCTTGCACGGTATACATAATCCATATAAACTGTGTACCATATATCAATACCATATTCCAGCGAATCCACCATCAAAGAGTTCGTTTATAGTAGGTTTTCATTTGACTCGGGGTTGTAATGTTCTGTGCAAGCATAAGCTAACCATTTCAGTGATTTTGCCAGCAAGCTGCTTTTTGGCAGATTATTGGCAGTACATATTGGCAACAAACTAGTGCAACTAAGCCCTTCTTATAACTTACAGGTAAATAATGATTTTAATAAATTTATGTAAAATGTTCCACTTGCTCACATCTGGTTTTGATAAGTCACTCGACCACGCAAATCCAAACTTCTGTGTGTTTCTCAAGAAAACACATATTTCACCTGCATTATTTAACACTTTCTCAGGTACCCCAAGAAATAAAGAAACAACGAAGTCTACCTCCACTTAAAGGCTTAACTGAAGAAACTTTTACCTGACAAAGCTAGAGAAATTAATTGAAAATAGTAATTGGAGGCACACAAAAATCTAAAACACGTTTTGTCATCAGTATAACATTCAAATAAGAAAAACACAGGGCGGCTGCAGAGCTAGCACAGCCACAGTCAGAGCAGATGTCCGGTCAACTGCCGCGGGCGCTGAGGACCGCGGGGTAATGCCAAGACCTGACCTCCATTTGACAATGTGTTACGGTACCAGATTTACCTGCACTTTTTTTGCACTACAACTGAAGTTTACCTGGGTACGCATCTGTGTCTCACCTAAGCGGTGTGTTTTAGAGGCAACTCTTGAATTTTAATGCCAACTTTGCTAGTGGGTCAGTGCCTCGTTGTTCAAACGCTAAAAGTCTCTCTCCACCTCTAGAACAAGAACGGCAGCATCTCTCTGCCCTAGAAAGATCATCTTTTTGCGAGAAGGCTCTAAAAATGTTATTACTACTAGTAGCAGTGTCGTTACAGAGGGGGGAAAAAAGGAAACCCCAAACCCCTGGACTCCCTTTCTCTGCTATAAATCAGTATGACAGAAGATCACTGATCATCTGCCTTTCAGCATCCACATACCAGAAGGCTCCTCGGAGAGGTTGCACCTCCAAATCACGTAAAAAACACATGTGGTGCGTTGCTGAGCTACCTATGATATTAAAGACACACCGAGAAAAGAAATATTCATCTTTCTGCTGGAAAAAGGAGAAAACAGCCTCAATAAAACCAGCACCGTTACCCTTATGTGCTGAGTTACCAGCTTGGTGACATATATCTACAGGATGGACAACAGGAGGGATGGTGCCTACCTGGTAAGGAGATACAGGCTTGTGAACACCTTGAGCTGTCACCTGCTCTGCAGCAGGACATGGCCATCTCGAACATTACTGCAGTAGCTATATTTAAAAAAATATAAAATAATAAGATCAGAAACCTCAGAGATGCAAAGAGCTTGACCGTGACTGCTCAGCCCAATGCCTTGTTTCTACAGCTCCATTGTTCATATAGATACACCTGCCGTGACCATGAAGAGCAGTACTCCCAGTATGGTACTTCGAGATTTCTGATGAAATAGGTCAAAAAAGTGAAAGAAAGACCAGCACATGAGAATTTAAAGGCAAACGGAAAAAACCCAAAGCATTTAATGACACCAAGGAGAAGCTTCTTCAGCATCTCCCTCCTTCTATGGCCAAGCCACCACTTCTCAGGACACCAGCTCCCCAACCTGCCACGCCCTACGTGGTGACAACCACTGCCAGGTGCCCCAGTGCTCCTCATGCCTTTCACCCCAGTGCTGGGAGTAACACCGTCAGCCCGTTCCATGCGGAACCGTAACGAAGGGAGGCAATGTACTTTAAAAGGTTTTACATAGCCAATGCCCATGGCTGTTCCTCTGGGGGATACATCTCAACGTTCTATCAAATAATTTCTTTAAACGCAACCTATAACAAAGAGGGAACAATTATTAAGCATCAGATTTTATTTGTGTCCAATTCAGCCTAGAATTTGCTTGCTGGTTTCGAGCATTTATTCTTTATGGAGTCAGCAGTTTAGGATTTTGTAAGGCTTGGCAACATGGTTAAAACCCTGTGAATTCTTGTTGAGATCTATTGGACGTGCTGGTAAAACTCGCTGTTGCTATTGCAGACTTGCTTTTAATTTGATCTGTTTCAAGGATTCGGTATCCTTCCAGCACGTTAGAAACCTAAGGGCATATATTTGTATTGTTTAAAGGCAGGAAATTCTGTGAACTGAAATGAGAACATATCCCTTTTGCCTTTATGGACTTTTGTTATTTTCTCTTCCTTTTGGGGTTTTGGAAACAGAACCAGTGAAAGCTGAAAGTTTGAACAATAGCAAATTACTTTCAAGGAAAAAAAAAGTAAAATACTGAGCATACTTTTGTAACTTTATTCATACACTTTGTATATATGTAAATTGGACTTATCAAGGCATCAGAAAACACTATTTGCAGCAGGGCCTAGGACTGCAACAGGATCATACTGTTTCTGTCATAAAAGACGTGGACTTTGCTGGTTTACTTTATTATTATTCCTTTACTACCTTGTATTAGCTTGTACCCCACTGACTTCATGACAGAGCCAATTCGTTTCATGCTAACCACAGAACTAGGGCAATCACATTTTTATTGTAAGGAGAAAAACTATCAATTTTTATCACTCTTTTCACTTGAACTCCTTGTCCAAAGAGTCCTACACCCCTCCTTTAATTGATGCAAAAGGTAGATCTGAATTCTGGGATACAACACAAGAACCGGTGAAAGATGAGCAGGGACACATATTCCACTAACGTTAAGAGCTGGACAGATAGCGCCTTTTAGACTATGAGAGCAGTAAACTTTCTTACTAGCAGCAGTAAACTAGTTCTTACTAGCTAGTTCTGTGCTAACTAGCAGGAGGAGTGGAGGTAGAGCGGCTGCGTTAGCACGGAGACCTGATCTCGGCAGCAGGCATCAATCCCAGTGCAGTACTGCACAAGTATGTCCACACCACTTTTGGTGCTCCAACTAGCTTGGTATCTTTAATACCGTATAATAACAAAACTTTTTTATATATATAATGTATAATGAATTATACTGTACTGTTTTATAAGAATAGGGTTATAGGTGATAGCCATGGTTATGGCTTTCTGGAATACTGCTGCATGGCAGGACTACAGAGATTCAGCTAGGTCTGCAGCAGAACTTGCTGGAAGATAGCTCACATGCAGCAACCCCAACTGCAGCCATTTCAGCAAGAGCCTAAACACTTACCCAGCACTTACCCAGCCGTGTTCCTTGCATACGGCATACAACAAGCTGACCATTCCTAGCTAATAAGCTTAATAGCTAAATATAGATTTCAGTGGGATGCAAAGCTTGAGGGAGACACATTCGACACCCAGGATTGTGCGTGGCCACTGGACCTCTCCTCACTAGTGTTTCTTCACACTCGCTAATCCCTCTTCCTGGACAGCAGCAACGATGACACTGGTGAACTGCAGCACTTTGGGTTATTTGCTTTCATTTGGTGCCGTGCTTCATGCCCATCCCAGCTACTCTTGGAGGTTATGACAACTGAAGCAGGGATCACAATGAGACACTATCAATCATCGTAATAAACACAGCTGAGCTCTTTCTGTGCAGTCAGAGACTTTGGTGGAGAAGAATCTTAATAAGAGATTTGAAAGGGCATGAAGAAGCGGCTTTACTTTAAGCACTCACAATAATGACTTCCAAAGAAACACTCCTGACCACCAACCCTGGGGAATAAAGAGCTGAAAGATGCTCATGTTCCCCTGTGGATTATCTGTCTTGTGGATCTCTACATAAAAGCAAAGGGGATCCGTAACTACCAGCTGTCATACTTCTACGGTCTTTCCTGCAGAGGTGGGCAATGAAGAAACAGGCTTGGCTCCCACCCAGACATCACGCGGTACATCACCTTCCTGATGGAAAAACCAGGGATCCAAAACCTAGCACCTATGATAACCACAATTACCCCTGCTATTTTCAGGGGCACTTAACCATATATTCTCTCTCATTCTGAGTACACTAATTTAACAGTTTTGCCCCAGTGGTCAAAGAACAATTAATGTTGTATCTGCAAATGTAGCAGCACACAAATGTTTACATCATGTATTCAACATGCGCAACTGACCATAAGCCACCAGTTTACAGGTCCCGCATACCTTGTTCTTAGTTCTTCCGAGAAACGCAAAGACTCTTAGGGAAAAATTACAACCAAGTTCATGAACTACACAAAAAAATGGCTGTGACACCATTTATTAAAAGTAATGATAAAGTAGAAGGTCCAGCTAAAAGGAGCAGATGCACTGTTTGCTAAGTTGTAGCTGCAGACAGAATTTTTTGTGCCGACATCAAAAGAACAAGGTGTTCATATAAATGGCATTTTATTTTGATCCTATTATTCTATATGAGCTCAAGGAGAGATCAAAAGAAAAAGTACCCAGGTTCCACTATTAACACTTAACATAGCTCCAGTCAGAAAATCCTTTCCAGATTGCTAGTGCAATTTAAAGCCCAGCACGTTTTTGTTGTACTGTTGGGTAATATACCTGAAGGCACGGTTTTGATTCCTTGCCCACCTTCTCCATTGTGGAAAATTGTTTCTGATCTATAGAATTTCTGTTATTTCCATTTGTACGACAGTAACCCCCAGACACCCTAGCTTCGGGGACTACGCTGGTATGGGATGTACCCGCTGTCCCAGGGAGGCTGCTCTCCATCGGAAACTCAATATCAGAGTCAAGCAGTAAAGTCTGGTTCAGCCCCTGCCAACAGCAGTTCCACTGGAAGCGAAGCCCACCAGCTCCAGCTCAGTCTGTAAACAAACCTAATGGGCCTTTAAAACATGTAAAGGTTCCCCCTGATAGCTGGCAAGAATAAACGTGCTTTCATACGTTGTATTGCTTATTATGACATTATCCAGGACTACTACTATTAATTAATGGTTCTATTGCCTCTCTTAGAACCCAGCGATGCTGCATAAAGAAAAAATAATAATAGATTGTATTTCTTACAAAGCCAAAGTACGCTTCCAAATTTTAATATTCATGTTTTCTTTGAATGTAAGCTTCTTATTGATGATTCAGTAATTTAGGGCAGACACTGCAGAATTTCAGTTCCAGTGAATTTCTTTGACTTTGATTTCTAAGACTGCTAATAAACAGGTACAGCTTATCAGACTATCTTTAGAAAAATCAGCAATCTAGCATTCATAAGGAGAGAGGAAAAAAAGAAAAGAAAAAAAAAAAAAAAGAGTGCTTATGTCCTTCTTCCCTGCCTTGCCTCCCCCTACCCACTTGCTATTAAAGCATTTGTGTTAAAAAGTTGTTCCAAAGTTTACTGTAAATGCCAAAAAGTGGGCACTGATCCCACATGAGCTGGCTCAGCTATGGCCCACCATCTTGAACATATTCATTTTATCAAACCACATTCCAGGAGGGCTTTTTGGGGGTTTGTTTTAGGGTTGAGGAATTTATTATTTTTTTTTTTTTTACTTAACTTTTCTCTAATAATAGTAGATTGTACATACATGAGATGGCAAGTCGTGACTCTGGGAGCTCGCACAGTCAATGCTAAATGCATGCAGGTGAGCTGTGGCTTAGAATGAGCATTACAATTATGAGTTAAATGACACAAAACATCTCATGCACAGTCAGAATATGTTCATGTTACACACAGCAGCCAGCTGGCTATAAATCCAAGAAGTAAGCTGGAAAGCTTTAGAGTTTAAATGGATGAATACAGATATAAATGGAAGAACAGTGGTTTGTTGCCATATGAATGGCTTTTAACTGAAAAGAGTGGATTGCTTTTATGAGGGTTTTCCGAAAGAGTAACATTGTTGAGATGAAAAAAAGAATAAGTATGAGGATTGGGACATTCCATATATTTATATTTTCTGTTTTGTTTTGAGACAGTGAAGTCTGATTCAGCGTGTCTGAACAATTACAATATGGCTTTACATACAGGTGTTCCTAGTGAACAGGGACACAAGTTCTTTAATAATACCTCTGCAGCTGATGATCCATAAACAGGATTGCTCTATTAATTTATTTCAGATTCAAATTACCACAAGCTGAGCTGTAAGAAGCCATGACCCATTTTTCCTGCCATATTTCCAGCTTTAAGTAAGGCATGCTAGAGCCTTCTCTACTCTCAATATATGAATCACTGAACCTATGGCCAACGATCCCACCTGCGCACAAAATCACCAGACTGCTAAACCAACGCCTTCCTCGCAGGCACAAAGGAGGAGAGAAGCATTTCTAAGACTTTCATTCTCTGTTTATTAAATGATGAGGACTATCAGAACCTTCTACAATACAGACCAAAGATACAGGTTTTCACGAACAGATGAATCTGAACAACTCTTCCTGGAAGTTTTCCAACAGGTTTTCACAAACCTGAATAACTTTCTAGAAGTCTAATGACCCCACTTGAAAATTTGGGGTTCTTACCAAGACAAACACTTGCCCTTTCTCCACTCCACTCAGGCAGATGTAATTCCCTCTTGAACTCAAAGTCATAGCTTAGATTCTTACCAACTCCAATATGAGCTAAACTTTAAAAGATATAAAGGAACTACACATTCATAAACTATGCTTATATTAATTTATGTTATATATATTATATATTTATACATATATAAAATAATGTTTACAAAACTTTTTTGATGTTTAAAAAGCGGCTGTAAGCTCACGGTTTTGATGTGCTTGCTGTTGACAGAATCAGATGGAAACTGTAGGAAGACTGATAACGAGTTTGCTCCCCAAAACCTTTCTCCTGTGTCTCTGAACTGGCTGAATGGGAACCAAGAGGGAAAAGAACAAAGATTTGCTGTTCTTTACAGTCACGCAACGAAAGTGTAGGTTAAGTACAGGAAGTATTTGCAGATTTCAGATATTTTGTGGACCTTTGTTGCTTTTCCTTGCATTCAGATCTAATCTCAGCCCCAGCACAGAGCCGGACTTTCATGTTCTGCCGTCCTTCGCTGATAGAAAATTCAACCCACTGCGCCACTTCAGCCAAAGTAGACTCAAGACACAAAATATAACTCCAGCTTTTCATAGGCATTTATTCATGCCAATGCATTAAGGAAAAAATGTTTCACCAAGAAGATGAGGCTTAAAATTATACTGCTGAACATGTTAATAAAAACATTTAACGTATATTCATAGTAGAATGTAACCTACAGACTAGAAAGATATAGTTATAACTTTTAGAAGTCTGGATAGACAATTTGATGTTCCACATCAAATATGTCACAAGCAAGTGATCTTTAAGCCCCATGGGTATAAAAACACCGAGAGGTGGTTCTTTTTAATACCAAATATGCATATACCTCCAACTCACTCCAGTTACCATCAACAACTACTAGAACATTTTTAGATGGTCCTTCAAACAGAAGGCTAGTATTCTCACTACAATTTTGAACAAGCAATAAATTGTGTCTGGTACTTTAGCTTCAATCAAGCATCAATTTTGGATTATTTGTCTGAAGTCAGAATTCTTAAAATAAGCCAGTTTTTTATAGAACCAATTTCTGGGGAAAAAAAAATCCCATTCACATTTTGAGTGTAATCAGCTATTCTGATATAACTGGCTCTGAGTTGGAAGTAAGGTACGTAGCCATACAGATAAAGGAGGGCTGTATGTAATTCAAGAGGTGTTCCACCAGTACGCAAGTGAACAAGCGTAAACACCCCAACATTGTTTTAATTTCATTATGCTGCTGTATCACCTTTGGTTCTCAGAAACCTTCTTGTATTAACAGCAGCATTTCATTTTGCACATCTTTTCCTACTGTCTCTATGACCCAGGACCCTTTTTACCCCTTTCCTCTCCAGTATTTCCTTACTGCAGGATGGCATTGCATCCTGGTTACATTACGGGTTCACACTTTATTATGAATATTTATTATATTTATTATATATGCCTACAGAAAGGGTGCTGCATTGGCCATGTGAAGTGCTGAGTGCTTTCCTATCACAGTGGCTAAAAATGGGTTTAGGCGTCTTGCAGGAGAAGGGCTCGTAGCACGATGGGCAACTCAAATACCAAATTTGTCAATCAGCAATATTTGGCATCAAAAATAGTTCTGAATATGAATAGGAAAATATCTGGCTGTCAGATATTCATATGCATCCTATGCCAGAACACTGTTAGGGAAATTTCCAGCTTTCACAAGAGCATTCAGCTAATTCTTGATGGATCATCTGTATCTTTCTGGAAGCACATTCCTCCTTTTCCTTTCTTGTCCTTTGTGAAGAACACAGGAGATGCAACTCTCACCAGAATGTCAGAAAAATATTAACCTCTAAGAACTTGGATTTCAGTAAACAGTGAGATCACTGGAAATCTTAGCTTCTGCATATGAATTAGAGGAGAATAATGGGACTGAGCAAAAAGTCACAGACTATGTTCATCAATATGTGCCTTTTATGTAAACTAGATTGTTAACTGAAAACCAGTTTTCAGAGTCTCTTAAGAAGCAATCACCCTAAAATTAACCTAAGTGCTGTTGGGGTTTTTTTTGTGGTGGTGTTTTTGTGTTTTTTTGGGGTTTTTGTTTGTTTGTTTGTTTGTTTTTAACAACAGGGGATGTGCTTCTTTGGACATTCTGAAAATTGCTTGGAGCAGAGTCTGCAGCAGCCAAAGGCTTTGGGGTCCATGTCTCAGAGGCTCTGCCGTTGCAGGATGGGACCAGCAAGGTGAGTGAGCGCCGGTGGCTCTGCTCGCCCCGCCACCAGACAGCAAGTGCCACGTGTGGGTCCTGGGATGGTGTCACTGAACGAGTGGGACCAGACGTGCACCAGTAGCAAAGGGACCTGGCTAAAGGGTGGGAAGACATCAGGACAAGGGCTGCTGTGGGGACTTGAGATGAGGGCAGATGACAGCCTACAGGACCTACGGATGAAGAGGAGACTTGGCATTAACATGACCTAACTTAAGCAGGACCGTGTGACGGCATTGCACAGGGTCATACAAGGCAGCAGGACCCACCACAGCTGGGCTCTGCTCACTACCCACTGCATCAGGTCACAGACTCCAAACCAACAGAATTTCAGCTCCCTTTCTCAACTGATCATCACCATGCCCTTAGCTTTCAATTTTCAACCATTTCTTTTCCCATTTACCTACACTTGCCCTGTTATTTCTACTAAAGCTACCCCCATGAGGTACGTGGAGCAAAGTCTTCATGAACAATTTTAGTTTTCTTCTATACGGCTCTCCTTAAAATATTTCTTCACTCACTCGTTCAGCACCTAGCAGTGACTCATTAAAAAAATAAATCTCCTAATAGTAACACAGTGATAGATATCAAAGGTGGAAATTGGCAATTATTTTGTACTCAAACGGCCTGAAAACACCTTCAAACAGCATACAGAGGAAAGGTCTGTATTTG
Organism: Falco naumanni; assembly: GCF_017639655.2. Lineage (NCBI taxonomy): Eukaryota > Metazoa > Chordata > Aves > Falconiformes > Falconidae > Falco > Falco naumanni. The sequence continues at coordinate 26,477,065 of NC_054061.1, read as the reverse complement.
TCTACAGATGTATTTCCTTAACGTTTTTTAATCAATTTATTTCAGCAAGAATGACTAATTTAAATTTTTCAGGGTCTTCAAGGACCTCATTTTATTAATTTTTATAAAAGGCAAAAAAGTAGATATAAATGTTTAAAAGGCAGCCAGGAATATGTGCAGGAGTTTTTGTGCAAACAGTGCAATTAAATTCAAAATACCAAACACTCAAACTACTGCTGACATTTGGTCTGAGTGGCTTTTGAATTCACACCTATGAAGAATAAAAAGTAAAATAAACTCCCACTGGTTCTGAAGGAGACTGATTATATCCTTTGCAATATTTTACCACAGAGCAGCTATTCTCTCTTTCTACCAGACCTGACAGCCATTCAAATGCACTGGTTTTGCTGCACACTAAAGTGGAAATATGATCTCTACTTGGAAACTCCTCTCAAAAATATTTTCGTCTGTCAATTCTCAGTAACTGCATTCAATAACAAGCGTGACTATTGAACTTTTAAAGTATCAATGTTCAGTCATCTTCCCGAGTTTACATATTGCAGCTGCAGGGAATAAAAATGCTGAAAGACTGTGATCTCTCCCCATAGTTTAGATGCTTATCGTAACCTTTTTTGATATTTAATTGGCACTGCTTTCTTCTCCTTCATTTCCAAACGGATGAATCACAGACTTGGTCTTCAAGGAACCAACCACTTTAGCTATTCTCTGCACTTCCCTCAGCTCTTCCTCAGCCACAGCCAGCCCTTTGCTTGACCCCACCTTTCATAAACGTTCAACGGGAGAGCCTCCGCTAAAATGCATATTAAGCCTTCTGAGAAGGGAAGGACTAACCAACACCTAAAACCTAGAATTATGACAGCAAGCGTGCCGGACCATCCCACAGCCGCTGCGGCTTGTTTGCAGGCTGGAGTAAAGAAGAGTCACTGTTGAAGGAGGTCGGACTTCTTCACTTTCTTATTCAATAATAATGCAATGCTCAGTCAGGTACTCTGTTCCGAGTTACACACAGGATGCTAACCACAGACTAGCAAAACTAGGGGGGGTGTCTAGAGACAGGGTACTCTTGACTATAATTATCTGCTGATCTTCAGTTACGACTTGCAGAAAACTAGATTGGCAATGCAACAGCTCGCTAAAAGAGAAACAACTCATCAGCCGGTTATTGTGCCCCAACTACTTGGACTTCTCCCCCCAACTCTTCTGCTGTGCTCCCAGATCACCTCCCACCTTCGACATATGGACACAAGAAGTCTCACCAGTGCTGAGGTCAGTTTGACCACTCCTGTTCATTTAGGTTACATACGTATGTTTAACTACCTTCTTACAAAGTATCTCACTGTACTGCTGGACCCACATTTCTATCAACTGCATTGATTACAGGCAACGCCAAGCTAAACTTGTTCTCAGACGTGATTTTATGAAAGAAATAATGCATCTTATAAAGCATTTAAGCCTGTAAGATCTTGTTACTTGTATTAAGTAAATTCCAGGGACACATCTGAATTCTGTGAGCCTTTGAGGTCCCGCAAAACCTAACAGCAGAACCATGAATCTCCTCCATGAGCCTACCCTGAACATCCAACCAGATGAGCAGCAGTGCTTAGTTTTGTTACACACGCATCAGATGGTCATGGACAGTGAATTTTAGTGAATAACATTTTGAGGAAAACCAATATAGTTTTTGCATTAGAAGCAGAAAAAAGGAGGCTGAGGAAAACACCCACCTCTCAGAAGACACTAAGCACCCTTACAGAGAAAAGCAAAGAGTAGAAAGGTCAGTAGACAAATTCTACTGTCACTCAAGCAGAAATACAGGAAGGTGTTTCATTTGATCTCAGATGCTGACTGAGGGTCACATCAGGACACAGAAGGAAGCAACAGATGACTGAGATGGCTATTTCAAAAGGTCTGCAGTTCTCTGATGCTAAATTTATACTCAGATGCTTAGAGTGAAAAGTGTAACAACTAACTCTCTGTGTTACCATCATCAGGGGGGAAAAGCTACGAACAAATGGAAATCTAGCGTCTGGGAGTCAACATGGATCTAGAATTTTCTGAATCAGCCACATGAGTGAAAAGGGCTGAAGTATACCCAAGGTAAACACAGATGATTCTCAAAACAGAGAAAACCACCTTGGAATCTTTTCCTGAAATTACTGTACCCATTCTTCCAGCAGCACCGGCCCACAAACCATGGCCGGGCCCCATGATCTTCAAGGGCTCTTCCAATCTAAATGATTCTACGAGTCACCCACCAACCCGAGACTGGAGCCCTTCCAGAATACACACGTGTGAGGGACCACATAAGGTTCAAAAAAGGCATTCTAACAAACTGTCTAGGAGAATGCCCCACCCTCTCAAATGATACCCTAGTCATACACACCATTCACTGCTTCCAGGTAAGAGCACTGCATTACAAACCATCTTGGCGTAAAAAAACCCTGCTAAACACCCGCAGTGCAAACAATTTGCAAACAACTGTCCCCCCCAAAGGCACTAAATATTACTGCCACACCGCTTCTGTGCTCCTGCTCCCCCCATCCACAACGTGCTTATCACCATCCATCACTCACAGACTCTGGCTCTCCGTGGACTGGCCTTAGCTACTGGAAGCAACTGTTCTCAACACCAGTATCCTTCAGAAAGAGCAGAACCGTTCACTTCAGCAGCCCAGACTTTTTTAAATAGGTGCACACATACACATATACACACACACCTGTCAGGGTGTGTGTGTGTACCTACCTATATACACACACACACAAATAGGTATATGGGAGATTTTCTGAGAAGGAAACTATGGAATAATTTCCAGTAGCTATGAACAACTTCCAAACTTAACATTTTGAGCTCCTAATGCAAAATTTGTCTATTTAACCACTTTTTTAAGATTTTTTTTTTAAATTGATTTATCTATTTTTTTGCACATTAAGGTCATTAAAAAAACCCAGCTACTCCACTGATCTTGGTCAGATCTTCATGGGGATCGTAGCTACGTAGAATCAACCACCAAGAAAAGGTTTACGCTCTCCTTTCTGCAGTTATTCAAGAGCAGAAAATAACAGGGCAGTGACTCCTAAGCTTTTGAGCTTGGTTCTGTCACAAACGGCAGAAGTAACGCCCGGCTACGTCCCTTTCTGAAGGGGCTTCGGTGCCATCGTTGAGGACTAATGGCCTAATGGCCAGGAGGGATGCAGGAAGCCTCCCAGTCCCAGCTGGTCCTCTCTATCTACCAGCAACTGCTGTTTTCAGCAGTCCCTCAACTCCTCTGCCCTGAACAGTCAGTTATTTTGCCCTGTTGCCAAGAGCAGTGGTACCTGATCTACTTCTGTGGCTTCCTGACTTTACTGTAGTACAACCAACAGCAACAATAATAAAAAAAAAACCTCTCCAGAGCAACACGTTACAAAAATCCAGGCTCTTCTAAAAAAAAAGTTTCTTCTAGGTATCGTGTTTGCAAAGAGTAATAGGAAATGCTATTTTTAAAATTCTGGGAATGCAGTCCTTAACTCAAAATAGTTCCAGAGTTATTTGCCATTAGTTATCCGTTACAATTCAGAACCTGTGCCTCACTTGGAAATTTAGTATGTTTACTCTGGGTTTTATAGTATACTAAACGGTTTAATTACTTTTTACAGAAAGTAATACAGAATTATTTGTAGATTCAGTAATAGAGCCAGTAAGCCAACGATCTTCCATTTCTGAAGTTCCCTAGTTATCCTGAAATAATAAAAATACATCAAGACAGCAGCGAGAAAGCAAGTGGACAGTTCTCCACAGCATCTCCACAATAAACAGCAGAACCGCGATACTTCACCAGAATGTTCAAAACCTAAATTGAATGGCAGCATGATTGCAGTGGTTCCAGTTATGTTAATTAGGCTGAATTCATGGTTCATTGATGCTGCAATTATGCTGCAAAGAAATGCTGCAAGCATGCTATCTCATCCTCTTGCAGCCTGCTGAGTACGCTGCCATTATTCTTCTTGTGGCAAAAAGACTTTCTAAAGAGACAGTATGTAGGAGCCACATTTATACGTACACCACACGGTTGGCGAAGACGCAATTAGACGATCGCATTTTGATACTTTCTTCTTTTTCAGGTTTAATAGGGAAAACAGCTTTCTGAGTTCATCGGCCATTTTTTAAGCATACTTTACTTTGCCAATTTGCATACTAAGCATATAAATTATAAGCCTTATTAGCCCTGTTTCAACTGCAAAGTAAAGGAGGTGAAGAGTTTTGCCCGAAGTTACATCCCTCTTCAGTGGAAAGAGAACCTGCATAGCTCCCACCTTCTCTTAATGACATCTCCCGATTGCCCTTTGTGGGTAGGACACACATGCAACCCAAAAGGCAAAACCTGCTGCTGTGAAAGACGGGTTAAATGAGTGGCAGGGTGGTTTTCAGTTCCCCATCACCCAGGGCTTCAGCTTAGGTCTGAGGAGGAAGGGGTCCGCAGTGACTCACGCAGCCGCAGAGAGGTTCTGCTGGGTTCTTAGGAGCTTCATGTCTCAGATCTTCAGAAGATGACAATCATGTCCAACTAAACCAAACAAATAATGACTTTGTGATACAAAAAAGCAAGAAAAACATCAACGATTAATTAAACTGATGACTAAATCTACTCTTTAACCAAAAGCCTATTTAAATCTATATGCCTGCAGTGGAAAAACTTTACTATTTTATTTGCATTTACCATAGTAAGTAACTTCAGTGTTCAAGTTACTCTTGATAATTAAAAATACATTACAGATACCTACAGATGTCCACACACGATGAACATTAGAGTTAAATTTGTATATTTATATCAATTTTGAAATTAAGATATATATTTTGAAATAAACTAGAATATTGCTGTATCTAGTCCAAGCAAATTGCTCAATTAAGTACTGCTTCCGATGTCAGATTTCTAACACTGACTGCTTCCTTATTCTCCAAGAACTTTTTGGTAAGTGAAAAGCCATTGTTGCCTGTTCCTTAGCAGTAACAGGTAAAGAGATACCCAAGGAAAGAATAAACAAACCAAGTGAGGACTAAAGCAGAATACTACAACTTAGGTCCACCAGTCCATAATATTTACAAGCGACAGGGGTTTCAATGAGGCATTCTGTGAAATAAAGGGAGGCAAGGGGGCACTACACTCTCAAACAACTGAGAGAAGACACATGAGTTGAGTATGTTGGCCTGTGATGAGCAGGAAATACTTTAATATGGTAGCAGCTCTTTCTCTAAATGTGCAAGGTGTACTTGCCCTTACACAGAAGTCTTCAAAGCTTTCCAGTTTTTCCAGGGTTGAGGAGGCAGGGACAGGGGAAGATGATTTTTCAAGCAAGCAGGCAGTCTGGTTTCTTTTAAGAAAGGATCTACTTTTAAAACCAGCCTCTTCAGAAAATGCATTTTCCAATGCTTTTATTCTCAAAGAAACATTATGTGGAATCAGGTGTCTAAACAGAAGCTAGGTCAATGCATACCTCCAAAGAGCTAAGTATCCTTTAGAGCATAATTTCCAGGTTCACAATTGACTTAAGTGCTTAGAAGTTCAAGTCTCATTAAAAACCAATGGTGCTTAAGCACTTGAATATTTTTTTTTTTTTAAATTTAAGCAGATCTTGAAAAAAATTTGATGCCAGCCACTTCAAAGCTGGCTCTCCAAACTCTGGGATGATTGAGTTTCCATAATACAATTACTGTTGTAATGGAGCTGGATTGAAAGCTAGGTTCAGCTTTCAAACAATCTCCCCAAAATAGTTGCAGATGATGTGCATTTTGGCTTTCTGATCCTCAGGTGACACAAGTATGAATGGTATTAGCCAGATATGCATTAGAAAGGGAAGGCAATACTCTAACTAGAAATAACCATCTTTTCCACAGATGAATGGACATCCATAACAATTTAATCTAACGAGACATCTAGCTTACATGCCCATTTAAAAAATGATAATGGCAGTTGTCTGGCAGGTTTATTCCTCAATGCTCCATTCAATGACTATTCCAGTTCTTTTGCTTTTTTTTACCCCCACTAATATTATCACAGGTCTTTTTCCAGATTAAATGTACCAGCAGTTCTCACCCAAGCCAGAGCTTCAATTAATACCCAATTTGAGTCTTAACACAAGGAACTCATTCATTGACTGAGCTTTGGATGTGACTTTTATAATGAGTTTCGTAATGCTCCTAAGATGAGGAGCCTAAACCAGTTTGACGCTGTCATCAGTCACTACATAAACAGAAATCTCAAAGCACATCAGGAATAACAGAAATACTTAACAGGCACTAAATAATATTGGTTTGAGAAATAATTTGTACTTTATGTAAGAGCAAGACAACAAAAATTCTTTTCTGATATACAATGAGCTTCATGATTCTGGCTTGCAATCTACTCTGCCTACTTAAGCTGTAGTTTAAATACAACACTGAAAATGATGTCAAGGCTGCCAGACAGGGATGCACGTGTTCCAAAAGTTTTATTACTCTCACTTGAAAGCACTACCACGGATAGGAGGAAAACTAAATATTAAATACACCATTAAGGGGAAAATTATTTCAAATCAATGAAGCATGACAAGACACAAGTATACTGTTTCTCAATTTCTTTTTTCCTAATGTACACTGAGAAGACAGTAAGGTAGTAAATGGTCAAGGTTCAAATACAGGACATAAACCAGATGAAACTAGAAACGGCGTTAAGTCTTAAGAACAAGCTCAAAACTGTGAAGAAAATTAGCAGAGTTGACAGTTTGAACTCATTACTGGCTTCACACCAACCTTTTCTCTTCTTGAAAGTAGGTAAAGCTGGTATACTGTTAAATTCTACTAATTTTACAGACTTTAAATACTTCTTTTAAAGCGATGCTTGCCAAATCCACTCCCAAACCAAAATCAACATTATTTTTCTCTTGTACGCAAAGCAGTAAAATAATACTGTAAAACATAAACTGGATATTTTATTTATAACAAAAAGATGGTCTAATGCCTACTGAATGCTTGCTGCTCACCAATTGAAAGGTTACTGAACGTAAAACCAGTTTTACTGATTCATTAGGTAGGCAAAACGCACTTGGACAACCCAGGGTAACAACCCACCCTTACCGGTGCTCTTTAAGCATTGGGAGAAAGCATGAACTGGTCCATGAAGAGGCAGCCCAGTTCCTAGAGCCTTTCTCACTGCCAACATGTGCTACAATTGCATTAAGTTTAGTTGGACAAAGCGTTCAGTCCAGCAGACATTATCGGTCAGACGCTGAGCATCCCGCGACTTCAGCACAGCCATCCTGATGGCACATCCTCACCGGCACGACTCGCTCTCCCTTGCCAACACCACGAACGATCCCTCCCTTACCTGCAATCGTCTATTGTAAAGCCTGTAAAATGCCACGTGCTCCACCATCTAGACCGAAGGGAGATAGTCAACGGAGGTGATTACATCTTAAAACAACAGATCATCCATTACTGACAGCTTTTATGTTCCTCAGCTTGAAAAAAAATAAATAAGCCCTGGTCTACATACATAGACATAATACATTTGAAATATGTAAGCCGAATATAAAGACTGAGGGTTTAAACCCTCAGTTTATCAGCTCTACAGGCCCAATTTTGCAATCAACTAAACCTACAGTACATTTTCATCAAGTGCTGCAAATCAGCAAAATATTAAATGAATCTTGAAAAAATGATTATGAATCCACAGTTCTGTTTGACTGTATAATTCTATTTAAGATTAAAATTACTATCATAAAAAGGCCACTTTCTGAATGTAATTCCACAAAAACATCATCACAAAAGCTTTTACTGCTATTTATGTCAGAATGTATTTTAAACAGTTCTAATCATTTACCTTTGTGGACACTTAATTAAAATTACAAAACCAATTTTAATCTGTAGTCCAATTAATATGCAAATATATGCAAATGTGGTAAATCAAGGTGGTGATTAAGTTAAGGACACTCTATTTCATGTCTGCTTTAAGTGTGAAAACAAACAATCTTTTTTGTAATTGTACTGATGGATTGTGATGTTTATAGGGTTAGTATGGGGTACAAATGTTTATGCATCAACATTATGCCAAAACAAAGATTTTATACTCTGGAGTGATTTAGCATCCAGCATACATTCAGATGTAACAAAGTCATTTTGCAGTCATCTTGTGAATTAGAATAAGGTCAAAGCAAAGTTAAATTTCTATGTCATCCATTTGTATGGCTATTTAAAATTCAACAATCACTTTCTGATGTGTTAGGTAAGAGCCAAGAAGTCTCAAGAATGGCATATTATCACCCTTTATCATTTAGTGTTCATAATACACTGGTTTATCTTTGATACTATTACAGAAATAGTTCTCCCATTAAGGTGCAAAGATATTCATCCTTTTTAACCCCTTTTCCTCCACAAGTTTGAATTGTCAAATCTGCAGCCAAAGGTGGATACAGCAACGAGGGGTTCCCTACAGATAGGCACTATATTCACCAAGTACTGCCGAAGTACCCGGTTTTGCAGCCACTTTCCACCCCTTCTTTACTCCCTGTTGCTGACTTGCGGAGGCTGATACTCCTTCCCGTTTACCTGAAGTAAAGGCTCGCTGTTGCTCTTCGTGGGAACAAATCTGAATTCCTGCACTTAGGGCAACTACACTTTTGGCCTCAAGCAACTGATTATTTTTTTTCTGGCAAGAAAATAGTTCTATTGGACTATATGGTATTGAATTGTACAGCTTATTTGAGAAGAACTTGTGTGTTCAGAAAAGAGCACCGCTTTCCCTTTGCTACATACTCTCTCTCAAGGCTTTCCAAATCAGTCTGGAAATAGTGCAAAAAGACAGCGTTCACCTCACGTCATACTGGGATACCAGAGTACAACACCCCAACGGAATCTCTCTCTCCATGAAGCTTTGGTCACGATTGATTAGATCTCCATCAACTACGACAAACACTTACGTCAGAAAACACTTCCAAAAACTTTGTGCAATGTTATTTTCACAAATGTGTTTAATTTCCCACCCCCTCGTTTTCTTTTCTTTTTTTTTTTTAAAGATTATGTCCAGAATAGTTCATGAGATGAGGTATTATTAAAATATTTTCACTCCAAATACTTGATGCTTGTGCATTACTATATCATCACAAGACATGAGAATAGGAAATTCAGCTATACTCAGCAAAGCTACTTTCAAAAACCACATTCTTGCTTGAACACATTCGTAATGAACACAAAGTATTTGGAAATTATTTCAAATATTTTAGTATTTTTAACAAGGAAACTGGGTGTGAGATATTTTCGCAACAGCAGACCTTAAACTTGACTTTGTGCTGCAGATGTCAGAAGATACGCAGCCATATCTATCATTAGGTTTCTGTTAAAAGCAGAACTGACCTATTTATGGGTCTCTTGATTTAACAGACACTATCAAGGCACCATTAAACTCACCTGTCAGAGGTTCTAAAAAGAGATTTTATTATGTGGTTTATGGCTAAAAACCAAAAGCCAGCCCCTCCTCACCTGAACTGGATGCTCAGGAAAGAGCTGCTTTCACCTAAAGGGCAAAGATTTGCATTAGGAACTAGAAGTAGCCGAACTCTTGCGATAGCCTGTTCCATCTCCAACAGTTCTCCACCATGTGTCTCATTTCGACCTTTTTTTTTTCTTCCCCCTGTGCTTTTCAAAGAGGAAAGCACATTGTTTTCCAAAGAAAAGAGCAGCAGAAACAAGAGGATGGGACGGCGCACAGAGCCAGGTGCAGCTGGACCTGGGGCCAACATGTGAGAACCAAGCTGCAGACTGCGGGTGGGTTTTGGTGGAGTGCCAATGTAAGGTGCAAAGGTGGAGACCTCAAGGAAAATAGTTGCACCCAGAATAACCATTAGCCTCTGCATGCTCCAGTAATTAACCATACACCCATAACTGCAATTAACAGCCCTGTGCTCTGGAAGTGATGAGGACCACTGAGCAGGGTCTGAGCCAAAGGGCCAAATACCTGATGACCGTGACCTGCCGTGGTGGCCGCCTCATCACCCGGCTGGCACAGCTCTCTGGCTTGCAAAGAGCTATTTCTTCAGTCAACTGTGTATTGCTTGTCCTGACCAGATGAAAATCACCAGAGTGATCACAAGTGTCGATCCAGCCAGGCCCTCAAGCTGCCTCTTGAGAGCAAAGAGAGCATCGAGCTCTGCAGGGCTTCCATGGTGTCTAAAGATCATGTGTTCATGCTCCTGGCTGGTTGCTGCGGAGCAGAATGAATGAGACCTTTACCATGTACTTAAGTATATGAAAACAGAGTGTAGCACAGGTGCCAAGATGCACACGCAAGGAGGTTACACATTAGTGCTGCTGGAAATACCTCCATCTATTCTTTGCCTCTGAAATGAAACATGACGGTATCAAATATGCCAGCAGAGTTCACAGAGCTCCTGATCCTTTGGCTGTAGCTTATTTTTCAGTGGGAGATAAAAGGTGATTTTCTATATTATGCATCATCACAGGATAAATTTGTTGTAACTAACTGCATTAATACAATCCCACAGAAGACGCATGAGCTTCTTCTAAGTTTCAAACATATACCATTGAAAAACATCTTACTACTGTGCATTCAAGAATACGTTTCTCTCCAGCTGTTCTTCTCATCCTTTTAACTATTTGTATTTTTTTAAACTGTGCACTGATTTAAAATGGAACTGTAAATAAGCCATTATTCTTGATCATTCACTGAGTACTCAAACCACTGAAATTTTCTATAACCGGTTTTGATATACCCAGTTATGAAACATCCTTCTTGTGATGATGCAGGCAGCAGTTTACATATATATTTAAAATCTCAGACACCATTTTACTACAAGGACAGAATGGGATTCCACTGTGAAATGTAGTTCCAGAGGTAAATCACACATCAGCACATAAAGAAATCAAATGAAATGCAGCATCACCTCATTGAGGAACCAAATTTGGAATGCTACAAAAAAAAAAGACGATAATCTAAATATCTAAAAGCAACACCTTCACACAGCTTATATTTAAAACTCTAATCTGTAAATGGTCAAACCTTTCTTTCAAAAGTTAAAGGTGCATGGAAAACTCAAAATCAGCTAAGGGATTTCATTTTTTCCCCCCCTATTCTATAGTGTGTAGCAGGGTTGTATCATGTGTCTTCATATTAGAAATTCAGGTCTTGTCTGTCCTAGGAGACTGTATGGTGACTAGAGAACTGGAGTGAAATGATCACAACATCACAAGGAAAAAGAACATGAAAACTGAGCAACTGAGTGCAAAACTGCTTGTTGGGTGAGGTTTTCACTGGGTTTAGTTTATTCACCAATGTTGATCTTGTCCAGCTACTAATTAAGAGTAAGTCAGAGTAAAGATATTCCTCTTTGTCTCAATAACCCTATGCAGCATAGTGTAAGAGATGAAAATGAAAATGCTTAAGCACATGCTGGTCTTCCACATGTGTGTTTTGGTGGGAACAACCTAAACATTTTACAATCTTTAAGATTAAAAAAAAGCAGAGAAAATGTTAACAAGAAACGAATATCACAAAACCAAAAATAAATGTTTCCAAGTTTCCTTTATGTATCATAGAGCAACAGAAATCACAGCCCTTGTGGGGGAAAAAAAAAAAGTTTCTTTTTTTTCTACTAGCTCTTTTTGAAGTCTTCTTTCGTGTTTGAGATAAAATCACCCTGTAAGTTTTGACTGAGTGCCTTAAAAGAAGACCCTAATTTACCTATTATTTCATACTGATTTAAATTACTAGGTTTGTTAAGATTCTGACCTCCTGTATTTTATGATGTATTTAAAACACTTTGACTCTTATGAACCATTTAATTAAATAGATAATAACTGCACATTTTTCCTACTTGCCATTCACCAAAGTTAAGTTTCCACATTACTTCTCAAACTATCCTGTGTGCCTGTCATTCACCAGTTTTTCTTTCAAATTACTGGGAGGGGGAAAAAATGTCCTTGATTATGATACCAATGACATGAATGCATGGCATTGCAAAAACTGAGAAATAAATCTGCAATTTGTAAGTCTATGGATACTGTTCGATGAAGTCTATTTGTCTGGAAGAAGAAATCAGATTGAGATGATCAAAATTGCTATTGGTGACTTCCACGGAACTGCAGACCTTTAAGCCAGCTGAAGAACTGGTCCATAAGCCATCAGGCATGGTTGATCAAACCAACCGTTTAGAAACGTTGATCTTCACGCCTTCTGTGCCAGACTATGCTATAGGGCACAGGTTACAGTCATAAGAAGGAAAAAGTCCTCTGAGCTGTATAAAAAAAGGAAACAAAAATCTCCGTATTCAGCCTAGTATTACAGTATTATTTTGGTTACAAGATTTATGGCACTCGCTCCCCGGCTAAGGTATTCACAAAGCAAGCATGTACGCGCCTGCTTGGCTTCATCAATAAATGGAGTCTCTATCAGAATTAGATGCTTATTTCTCAGAATTAAAGAACTCATGCCATAGTTAAAACACTTTCACATGCTTCACGTACTTACTGCGGTTGTGCCGGAAAGGGCTTTTAGGTCTGCATTATAATCCTCATCTTTTCTGGTGATATCTTAAAAAGTTAAAAAAATGGAACCTTGCTGGTCACCGCAGCACCCATGGCATGAACCTTCATTTGATGACTATATCTGTGACTTGAAACAAGGGTATTGAACATTAATGAACGGGCATGGTGATCAGAATATGATCTAATTAACAGGTAGGCATGGTGGGATATCCTGCTGGCTTTAAACAAGAAAACACGATTCTGCCTCGCTTGGTGAGCGCCGCCGGCTGGAAGCTGTGCCATTTCATTGGAGAGCAGGTGCTACCTGCAGCAGCACCAGAACGCGTGCTGGCTGAGACATCTGAATTTTTGAGACTGACCTGGCAGTACACTGGCATACGAGTTCCAACACGGGTGGGAAAATGTCTGTGTGGGTCTTCAATTATTTTTTTAGGAAAACTTTTGGCTTTTTGTTTTTTTAGGGTTCCCACGTAAGGCACAAAACACCACGTATATTGCCACCTTGTGAACTGGTATAATAGGCAACGAGGGAATAACGGGGGAATTCCTTTCTTTTTACACACTTTTCTGGTAAACCTGCCTAATAGTCGAGTTTGGTACTCATTCAGACAGTACAGCTCTATTATTTTACATTATCTCAAAAGCCTATGCAGTCAAGATTGTTTTGGACCTTCTCCCACAACAAGACCCTCATCAGGGGGAAAAGGGCACAATAAACTCCAAGAGCATCTCAGAAATTCAATCTTTAGCTTGGACTGCTCCAGAAACAGGTCCTGCTTGAAATGTTAAAATCTTGACGATTAGTAAATTTAACAACTGAGCACACTGGGATCCTACAAGCTCGTGTGTGTGTGTGCATGCACACATGCATGCATGAGCACACATGTGTAAAGGACTTCTGTTCAGCCTTTCACAGTAAATCAGTTGATGACAAATACTTTTAATCTATTTGGAAATGTGGTTTCATAGTTCAGTCCTCTGGGGTTTGAGAACTTTGCCCATCATGTCTCTGGGGCATTACACAGTAATCTCTGAAAAACTGCATGCTAGATTAGCTCTGAGGATCTTACTGATGATAAAAGTTGCTGGGGATCTTTATGTTTATGAGGCTTGACGAGGACCAGCACCTCCCAGTCACACATGGGAGGTCCACCATCCTGCGAGTGGCCAGGAACACAAAGCAGACTGCAGCAGTATAAATCTTAAACTGCCAGAATATCTCAAAGGTAGAAAACCCCAGAACCACGTCTTTTAACGGTCACATTCAAATAGCCCTCTTGGCTCCCACCACAGGGCAAGCTCTTATTTCTGTCTCCTGGTATATCTGGAGTGTATGTTACAGTTAACGATGCCAGCATGCAGGCAGCTTTGAGGACCCAACCCCATCAACACCCACAGTTCAGAGACTTCAGTCTCAATTCCTCATTAACCCCGTCATGTTCCCCTTTGCTATTGCTGCTTCTCTTCACCCTCAGCCAGAGGAACCCTGTATGATTTACAGCATCTTGGCACCTTCAGTGCTGTCCCACTACAAGGCTGGTGACTAAACGCAGAGGTTACAACATAAACAGCAAAGCAATAGGTAGATGCAAGAAAAAAAGTTGCAGGTTGTCACAGTGCTTTTATGGTTTCTCCAATTAATACCATAAAATGCACAGAATTACAGAGCTGAAGTGTATTAAAACACAAGGAACTGCTATCCATTGAAAAGCTCTGATAAATCATGTAACTTAGGCGTAAAGGTTTTTTTCTCACACGCTGACAAGCTGTACTAGCTTTGTTGTAAATGGCCCCCAAAAAAGTGACAAATTTGTTTTGTTGGTAAATGCCGCTATGATTAGTATTCTAAAAACCGTGCACTTTAACTATTAGACCACATCAATCAGAGATGGGGTTAGTTCATCAGCTCTAGCTTCTCACCAGTGCAACACTCCATCCCAGATGAATTTTCTATGCATTTAATAGTAGATTTGTGTAACTTTCTATGCATTTAAAAACACTCCAAAAACTTCAGAAAAACTATACTGTTCATCATACTTCTACTGGTGTTTCTACTACCACACACCACTGAAATATTTTGAAAAATACAAGAATATTTTAACAAAGATGAATAAAAGCAAAGAACTACAAAAGGGTCTTGTTTATGAGAACGTCAACACTTCATTCTTTTGGATGAGAAAAGGCCGCGGATGTGTCAAGATCAAGAATATTCACCTTGACAGAAAAGTAGATGTAGATGACTGAAAATTTAAAATGTGTAAGCATTTCATTTCCCCTATATTAAAAAAACCAAAACCCTCACTATGGCAAATTTTCTACATATTGTGCCCCAGAATAAAAAACCACTCGATGGCTATGAGAAGACAGGCAAAGAAGAGAAGACTGATGAGACAGCTGCTTGCTGCACAGAGAACGAGCGGGCACCTAAAAAGCACCATGTTGATTTATTATGCACATAGCTGGGGCTCTGACAGAGCACGTAGATATTGCCTCCAGTGTGATTCATTAATAGGTTAAATGCTATTGTTGTAATTGTTTATGTATTTCACCTCTTTACAATCAACTGAACAACACAGTGTTAAGAGTACAGAAGTAGAAGCGCGCAGTTTCCAGACTAGGGCTACTCTTGACGAGCACATTTAAACTTCACATGAACCTGGGATGCAATTTAGAAGCAGCCAGGGAATGAGATGGCAGTAGGAAAGGTTGTTATGGGAAGCCCTGGTGCACAGGAACAGCAGTGCTCAACCCCACCTTGCCACTTCAGTATCCAATACAAAAGAAACATGAAAATCAACATGGGAAGAGCCATGACAGCAACCACTTCCCATTACGTTCCGTATGTATATGATATGACCCCCATGCATGCAAAGCACTAAAATACATAGAGAAGTTCAGTGAGACCACACATTTCTTTCACACTATCCATAGCAATTCCAACATTGTTCTGAGCATTACACTGCTCATGGTAAGGACACTGATTACAGCTTTCTGCCACCTGGATGCTCCTAAAGAGGTGTGGTTTAAAGGCTATTTATCAGCAACATGACGCTGCTGAAATGTGTATGCTTTATTCACTCTGTCCTTTCATACACGTTGATATACAAAGGTTAAAAAATGAGAATGAATGGAGAGCATTACTTTGGACGCCAGCTTTCTGCACCTAGGCTTGCACTCCCATCCTCACACACAGGCCGCACACAGACAGCAGGTTCAAGATTAACTGCCAATGTATAGTCACAGCAATGACTGGAATTACAGATACCTAAAGACTGCTGTTTTTAAAAATAAAATCATTTACTAGCGGAATTTCAGGCACCACGCATGTCTGACACTAACAAATACACTGATTAGCATTTTCAGGGCAAAATTGCATATGCAAGCCTGTATTAAGGTCTGCTTGCATGTACCCCGCTATCTCCTTATGCTGAGCATTCATTTCAAAACATTTCCAAATATTCCTTTCCAGCAGCTTTACTTACCCTTGAGTTTCTCCACTGCCACAGCTCCTGCATGATGTGTTGAGACAGCCCCAGGTGACTTCAGCAGGGCCAGGACCAGACCCGCTATGCACCCGCGTGCAATGCACGGGTACCATGCGTTACAGCACAAACCCTCTGACACTTCACATCTCAGCTGACATTTACAACTGCATTAAGTTTATTTATTTTATATATATATATAATATATATCGTGTGTGTATCTATACAGACACACATATAATGAATATATATTATATATATTTATTAATTTTACACCTTTAGAAATAAGGGAAGTGCAGCTCCTCACCCCTCTTACAGCCATCCAGACACACTAAAAAAATTGCAGAGTTATATCTATGGGTACACACTAATTCCTGACAACAAAATAACTAATTCTTCCCGATAATTTATTCTGTCACACAGCAGCAGTACTTTTACTCTTTGTAACAAATTTTATTCATCTGCAGTAATTCAGACCATTCAGAAGAACGGGATTTTCAACTAATATTTAAACGACATTGACAATAACAACTGAAAGGTGCCTACAAGAGACATATTTAGATGCCTGCTAAATACATTTACCTAAATCAACAATGGAGTTTTATTTGGCAATTCCACGTTTTACAGCTATTGTCTCAATTAGGCCAAGAAGGAGGATACTGCTTATGACTGCAAGTCTCTGCCTGCATTCATTTATTGTTCAGTTCACAGTCTCTGAATACAACACAATCCTCCAACGGAGTCAGCTTTCATAATTCAGCAGTACAAAGTCTGCAAACACATGTAACCTAGATCCATATTTCACAGTGACAGCATATGATAGCAGAATGTGAAGTATTAATGCTAGTGTCACTACAGTCCTACACTCTACTGCACTTTAAGAGAAAGCAGCTGCTGAGATGAAATGTGTGCCAACTGTCTGAAGACAGAAACATAAGAAACATTCCTTCTGTTACAAAGGGAGAGACACACACAAACAGACTTTCTTTTAGACTCAACAAGCACAAAGTTTCTTACTTTCGCCTTTTACATTTCTATTTCAAAACCGCTCGCGCGCAACGCGGGGGGAAGACACGCCTGGCTGGAAGCCACCGGTGCCCTCCAGGCACAGGAGATTGGGTGAAGGTGATGCAGCGGCACAGCCATCTGATGGAAGGGTGACACCCACCCCGCATGGCTCTCCCAAATCAGTTATACATCCAGAAAAAAACAATTCCCACCAAATACCTCATGAGATACGTCAGCCAGCACGCCGGTTGGAGAAGCTTTAGGACCTTTCAGAAATCCTACTGCAGCTTTCCAATAGCCAAAGCTCTGAAACCCTCTCCTGCCTGCCAATGTCTTCATCCTAACCCGTTGCCGTGGAACACATGGTGCCTACCTGCTACCGAGAGCTTTCTTAACGTGGCAGAACTGCCACCTGGATTAATACGGTGCCCTTCCTCCATCTATTCTCTACATGAGGATCGATGGAGAACCTGCTGCTCTTGATTTGTGTCTCGTCCTGGAGCGACCATACCAAATGATCTACCACATACTGTATCACCACCTTTTAAGCCCCGCGCTAGGCTAAGAGTGTGACTTAATCTGAAACATTTGGCTATAATTCACTTAAAAACTAGTACAACCTCATTGACCTCCTTATCAAACAATTTATTGTGCATTTAGAGAGTGGACAATGAAACAGAGGAGGTAAGGTATTAACGGTGACACTATTTGGCAAGCTCATAGCGCAGTTCATTCAAAAGGCAATTTTAAAATTGAATGAAGAGGTTTGACTAGGCAATAAAAACAGCCACAATGCCAGTGAACAGTACTTAGGAGGAAAGCCTCTAATTATCCTATTTATAAATCAACAGCAATTTTACTGATGACTTCTTCTCAAACTTGATTAAAATAACTTCAAAAAATTAAAAAATAATCTGATCATATTTATTTTATTAAATTACAATTTTAAAGTATTATTGATTCTCTTCATAAATGAAAATGATAAAAACTTGAGGACAAGAATGAGACAACATTTTTTAAGAGAAACATTTGTACAACACTCTGCAACATAATTATAGTGCTGCCCTTGGGGAAGGGATTTTATTTTATAATGAGAATGTTTACACTGTTATGGGGTTCAATCTATCTGGGAGGGAAGGTTAAACTTCTTTCCATTAAAGACAGCCTTATAATGAAAAGCTCTGAAAGGAGAATGGAGTCTAATATAGTAGATGTAATGGCCTATTAAATGATTCACACACACAAAATGAATCAAATTCATTGTATCTTACTGCTCTTTTATGACAAAATTGTTGAAAAAATAAAACTATTGTCAAGATAATTGCATATTACATATACTGTATTACTGTAACTACTATTCTTATTGGGTGACCCAGAGTCTACATTTTAGGTACATTAATAGGACATTACATTTTAAATACTTTATAGTATTGGAATGTTGCACAAAAATCCCACTTTCACTCTGAAGGCAAAAAATCAATTCAGACTTAAAGTCATGCTGCAATTCTGCATCATTCTTTTTCAATTAAGTTTTTGCATACATTCTTTATGATGTCATTTCTACATTCCTGCAACAGATGTTTGTTTATATCCCAATTTACTAAAATGCTGCCGTACTAGTTCCCGCTATTTTGAACACAACCTCTACAACTAGCTTGTGTTGCTGAAACACAGTACAAGAAATGGTTTCTTAAACTTGTCCCCTCAATCTACTGCTAAAAATCACCATCTCTGATCATTACACAGGAAATGGACATTGTTCTTAAAGGAGCTTGAATGTATTTAAGAAAAAAAAAAAAAAGAGGAAATCAAATGAAAGCCTCGGTACGTCTCTAAAAATATGTGCATACATCAGCAGATGAAAAAATAGAAAACTTTTAGGTTTTGCATGCAGGATTGAAAATTGTGTGTCTTTTGTCAAGACCTGATTTTACATGACATCTATAATGCAATAATTTGGCCTGCTAGTGAGAGCTCTGTAATAATAATTACTGTTCATTAAGGAGCTAGTCTTGCAAACACACATGCAGACTGAGCAAGTCTACATGAATGTAGTTAGTCAACTACAGAACTGTCCATACTTTCTCAAGCACAGTTATATTAAACATCAGAAACCCTTTTTGGGGTGCTAATGCTTCTTAATACTGACTGCAGAATTTTCAGGTGTAAGTCACAGGATGTACCAGGTGTTATCGCTATACAAATGAAAGTACTAGTAGTATGAGAATTCAAAGATTTGGGGTACTTTCAGCAGTGGCCAGAGCAATTGTTTTTTCCGGACTAATGACCAAAATCTGGAACACCACAAATGGTTAAAACTTCAGATTTCAAAAGGTACAAAGCTAAGCCTGTAAAAGCATTTCCAGGTATACTAAGAACTTCAAAGTATCTATAAATCTCAAATAATTTCAACCAAGTTGTATAAAAAATAAGCCAGAGTTTCTAAAGACTCTTGATAGTATTAAGACTTGTCAAGGGAGTACAGCCTTGTAGAATTAGATCCTTATATTTTAATGAATGAAACCAGGAGCTAAAAGACTTAGTTAAACATTTAAAGGCTCCCACGCATTTGCTGAGCTTTAAGACCCTTCTTCAGTATTAAAAATATTTAAACGTATTTATTATTGTTTATGTCATTAGAGAGAAGTGTAACGCAAGCACCAAAGCATGAGCGGTGCACGAGAAGCCACACTGAGCAGGGTCATTTCTATCCAGCTTCTTGGGAGAACCTGCTCAGTTAGGGTGAAAAGCCCAACGCTTCTCACCTACGACTGCCTATAGAAACTAGCATATTTTAAACACATTCACCTCCTAGGCTACCTATGCTCAATGGAATTTTTTAATATAATTTAAAACAGTCTAAAATTTGACGCTCTATTTCACAGCATAAGACTATTTCTTCGATCTTTTGACACTGAATACTGAGGCAAGAAAAATCAATTTAAACATATTTTAATTACAGGAAGTAAGGTGGGAATTCTCACTTTTATGTTATTATTTTTACTAGAATTCCATATAACAGAAAAAATTCTAAATTTTATAATCTGAAGTGAGATTAGTTCCCCCTGCAGCCCACGCCCTCCTCCAGAAAGCAAGCCCTAGCTCCTAAGCACCAGTCAATTGCTATTAAGCACAACTGCAATAAAACAAATTAATCATGCACATCTCATTGAGGCATCCGGTACAAGAAGGTGAGGAATTAGAAAAAAGTATCTATTTTCAGAAGGAAGAAAAGTGCTGGAATAAGTAGCAATTCATTTACCTTGCTTATAAAAGTAAGATACATTGTCAAGGATAAAGTTCTACCCATGAACAAGACTCTTTCCTATTAAGACAAATAAAGTAACCACACGGAAGGATGTGATACATAAGGAGATGGAGGAATTACCAATGCAGAATGTAGCAAACATAAATGAAAAATGGTAAGGGTTACTGAGGCCAAAATGAGTTATTTTCCAAAGGTGCAGCAAGCAGAGACTAGAGTGGGAAGTCTGAAAGGCAGCTAAATATGTAGAGAACAGGCGACAGAGAAATTAGTCTGTTAAATAAACAGACTCCTAGTTAACCAGTGAAGGAGTCGCTCAGAGACAGTTTATAGCAGCGACCCAAGGTAGACAAGGTAGATTATTTTGAAAGGATGCTCCAAATTGTTTCATTTTGCAAGGCCGTAGGCTTCACTCAACATTAACAACTCGACTTGGAGTAAAATAATGCCAATAATATACATTATCCAGCAGATGCTTTTCAATTCAGTCATTTAGGACTGCGCGTATGTGGAATGAACATTCATTCAACAACCACTAATGGAGAAGGTTCATCAAATCAGCCATTTATTTTCTCCTTCCTCTGGTATCTGTTTCCAGAACCTGCCATCTCCTCTCTTTATTAAGACTAGATTACCCATACTTCAGGCATCATTATTACTGCGTCTGAATAATACTGACACACCATACTTTTTTAATGGTTGCCCATATGTACCATATAGGAGGATGAGCTGCATGTCCTCCCTAGTCATTGCATTTGAGTATCTGTACTTACCTAACAACTGCTCCATGGATGGTTTGATTTTTCTACATGAAAAGGAGGATCAGTCCAATTCCCCCATGAAAAGGTTAAAACAGAGAAAAGTAACAGAGCTTGGACCTCTGAAGACAATAAAATGCTCAAGTCAAATTTCACATTTCCAAACAAAGCCTCTCCATCACTGCGAGGCATCCTCCTAGTTAACATTTGCTTTTGAAATTTCAAGTTAAATGCTTTCCAAACTCCGTTTTTCTCAAAAAAAATCCATTTGTTTTCTTTATAGTAGGTCTTTTAAAAGGGAGTCATAACTGATGGATTACAACATGTTTCTACCTTTTCAATCTGAATTTCATAAGAATAAAATAAACCACAAATGAAAGTGCTTGTACCAGGCACGTTGAACCTTTCTTCTTCTATTAGCATATCAGTCTGCAATCATAACTAGATCAATAGCAAAGATATCTGCTTAAAAGAGCACCATGCTTTCTTTTGTCAGAAATTCATTACTTTTTATTAGGGTCATTGCTTGAAAACTTCAAAACACCATATGGACCTAATTGTGGTTTATTTTGGCAAAAAGGAAGACACTGTAGAACAATTGAGGCATTACATTCTACAATTCCATTACTTTCATCCCTCTCCGTTTTATTACTGTGTCATTAAAGGCAACTTGAGTGAGCGAAGAATTATAGTGTCATGTGTACGGGCTAGTAGATTAATAACAAAACACACTCAAGTTTAAAGGTATCTAACAGCTGTTTTCATTATTTTGTGTAAATACGCTTGAAGCATATCTATCTGATTAGTGGATAGAGTGCTCTTCTCTGTCACATGCCATGGGCACTGCTATGTGCAAGTAATCAAAGTGCTCAGAAAATGAGTTTACATTGTTCACTGCTGAAATACACAAATGTCAGAAAGTGACTGCGCATCAAAGCTTAGGCAAATCATCTGCTGCAAACAAACAGACTCCAATGCACACTGCAGCTTTGAACATTCCTCTGCAGCTCAGTGACTGAACAGGACTTATTGCTAGCCCAAATGAAGTGACGCTTGCAGAATAGTAAGTCACTAACATATAGATGAACCAACAAGTTCAGCACTGAGTAACTCCGAAAAGAGCCCAGCTGCTTGCAGAACCAAAGGTACACTGGTTTAATGTCATAAAAACTGAGCCACTTTATGGAACTTTATGGATATCATACAAGATTTCACTAGGGGGGAAAAAAAAAAAAAAACACATGAGAATTTTTTACCTGCTATCGCCTTTTTTATTATTTTTTTTTTTGATGACTAGGTTACCAGGAATCCTAACAGATAATCCCCTCCTTTTAATGGCAACAAAAGGCAGACAAGTTCAGGCACCCAAAAAGGGTCAAACCCTCTCTTTTCCATATATAGTCACATAATTCAAAATCGGTAATTCAAAATCAGATGGCAGATAACATAAATGAACTCCAAACCCAAAAGACATGCAATGAAGCTTGAGGAGGGACAGATAAAATTTCACTGAAAGGAATTACTGCATAAAAAGTTCTGTCTGTGCTTCATTTGCTTCTAGCACAGATCGGGGCACTTGTAGCATTAAACTACGCTACACAAGGATGAGAAGGAAAGAGCCATAGAGACTCATCAAAATAAGACAGGTCAAATAAACTCATTCTGACTTCAATGAGCTCAGCAGAGGAATTTTATCCAAATGCTTCAGTGAGCAAAAGTAAACTGAGGCAAAAATCAAGAAGAATGCTTACAATGCCACGATACTCAAATTTTCCAGGAAGACAGTTCTTGCTGAAGCACATCCCACCTAATGCTTTCCCCAAGCACTGTGGTTGGCAGCCCTTGGTACCACTTCAGTTTGTCTTGTCTTCCGAGGGATGCTCAGGCTACCACAAAACAATAAAGTCGAACACAGATGCCTCAAAACCCCCAGGGTGCCAAAGGAAGAGGAGAGGAGGGACCAAACGCACCGGCCACAACGTGCATCTCCTCGAAAGCACTAAAATGCCCAGATGAACTCAGTACACATAGACAGACAAAAACTTTTTTTTTTTCCTTCCCCACCACAGTCATTACGAATCTGGGTAATAAAAATTCATCCTGATCCCAAATGCAGTGGTTGAACATAGGAGCAAGAGATACCTTGCAGGACACTGCTCATTTATGAAACACCTGATTAATGCAATAGAAGATAAATGCTGTGCACAGTACACAGAACAGAGGGGTGATCTGTTGTGTCTAAAAGACGCTGGAAATAATACATGATCTCCTTCACAGGCCAGTTCAGATCTCAAGACTGAAGGCAGTACGTGACCATCTCATAGTCCGTCTCTTTTCACCTTGATTTTAGGGATATCATAATAGCAAACATCTGCAACTGCCTGGCACTACTCCTCCCTTGTTTAGCTAACCATCCTCTGAATTTATCAAATTCCAATTACATTTCAATAGCGTTTCCACAGTCATTTCAAAACTAAACACTTCTCAGGAAAAACAAAAAAGCCCAAAACAAACAACTGTCCTACACCCACCCACCCCCTTTTTTTTTTTTTCTCCATTTCCAGTCTGAGTCATTTAATAATGACCAATTTATACCTAGTGGATGTTGTAAGGATTATCCTGGAACTTAAATAATTCCTCCTCTTTCATGGCATTTATCCTCTGACTGTATTTATAAAGATTAACATATATCCCCTTCTCAACCTTTATTTTGCTAGGACAAGTGAACCATACTCTTTTAATCTGCTCTCATAATACAGATTCTCCTAATCATCCTAGCAGCAATTCTCTATACCTGTTTCACAGTTTAAATTAATCTTTTTTGAACATGGGTGACAGAACAACATACAATTTTTCAGTGCTTTATATAGACACACCAATCTGTATATTTAAAAAAACCATCTTTTCTATTGTGTATGAGAATCACGTAAGCTTTTTTTTTAATTTGGTACAAGCAGCTATACTGTTGCTTGGTGCATCTCCAGGAGCAAGCTCACTAAATGTCTGTATGTTCTTTACATTATGTATTTACCTGCATAGCCATATAGACTGGCCCACCATTTAGCACACAAAAGTGACCAAGGGAAGGAAGATCTGCTTGCTTCCCTATCCAACACATATGAGAACCATCAGCTGGAGATGTAAAATGCTTAGAGGGTTTAAAGGAGAACACTGATGTGAATAGCTTTAGGGTTTTTTTCTGAGAGGCAAAGTCATAGAAATGAAGACACGTAACCCTGTTGCAGAGCATCCGTGGTGAGTATTTCTGGCACAGAGAGGGGGAAGACACCTAAAATCAAATCCATCCTGGAGAAATTAAATCAGAGTCTCTTCAACCGGTGCAGAACCAGCACTACCACACCTGTGGTCTGGTTTCTAGGCAAAAAGGGCTGACGAGGGAGAATTGGAAAGATGAGGGCTCTGGCATGATGGCGAGATACTACACACTGTTAGTCCCATGGCTCGTTGAGCATTAACAAAAATAAGGATAATGTGGTCTGCTGGTGAGTCCCAAGGTTATACGGGGGGCTGGAAACACATATGGCAGGGACAAAGCCTGGGGTTTTCTGCAAGCCTGACCCAAGAGCTACTTAGGAGCCAGCTTATAGGAAACTGGCACATTTTTATGAGGAATCCACTCTAAAATTAATCACAGGTTGGCTGATTCAACTTAACATCTAATTCATTCTTCTTGGCTATAGTTAGTGCCTATAAGATTGCTTAAAAAGCAGACTGAACATATTTCTGTCTTGTTATACAATACCCAAACCCCCTCTCCAGCAAACACCCATTTCTCAGCACACAAACCACCCCATCACAAAAAAGCAGTACAATTCAAAGATCTTTTCTCATACATATTTGAGGAAAAAAAGCTGGGAAAGCGCTACTAGACTTGGATCTCCCATAGTCCTTCAACAAGCATCCCTACTTCTTGCTGCTCGTAAGGCCCAAACCGATGAACCTTCATTACTATTTAGACATGCATCTTTCCCACAGTAAAGCTGAACAGCCTCCTACCTTAAAAGTACTTCTGGTACGTTTACGTTGGGATTTTCATATTTCTAAATGTATGCTATTTGAATTATTTAAAGGGAAGAAGAGGAGGATTATTTCATCTGGGAGTCACAACCGAGCAGGGGGAATGTCCAAAATATAAAATATTAAATATCTGCAAATGCATGGGAAAAAAAAAGAGAAACCTAAACAGATTAAACCACTCCTTGCACAACAAAGAAATTATCTGTGATTTGGCAAAATTAAAAATCAATTAACTTCATCCCATTTGGTTACATATGAATAAAACATCTGTATTAAGTTGTTCTTAGACATTACATAAAGGTCATCTCCATAGGACTGGGGAGCTATATTTCAAGCTTCCTCTTCAAACTTAAAATTGCACTTTTAGGTATTCCGTCACATAATTTTGTTCTCTTATTCTTTATTCTCTGAAATTCCTATAGAATATCTTTGTATCTTCTCTGCTGACGCTGCCATCTAACAGTACCTCTAACTTGAACTTGAATTGGTTGTGTGCAATCCAGCAGACAACTGTGCCTGAAGCAGATCCAACCCACTTAAAATTTGAGTTTCACATTTAATAACAATTTGCAAGGCTACCGATTCCACTGCTCTTGTTTTGGGAGGCTTTGGTTGTTTAGGGGTTTTGCCCCCCAAACTAATGCTGCATTCAAGATGAAGCATGCTTTTTCTAAAGGTAGTGCCATTCCCCTACGACCGGTAACAGATCCCTTCACTCTCCTAAAAATACTTTCTGAAAACGTTTTGTATTCTCAGTGAAGAATCTCTAAAAACTGAGATATCCCTTCCTAGTCCTTACCTTTTCTGCAAATTTTAGCATATCACCTATTTTCTTTTCCTTTCCAGTCCAAGAACAAATATCCGGAATACTTAAGCAATAAAGTTCTGTCACTGCCTCATGTAGCAACTAAGAAATAATATGCCCAACACGACTGCTTCCCTCTCTGTTACAATCCTGTAAGCATGAAATCACTTTAAAGAAAAACACAAGAAAACCCACCTCCACTTCTATGCAATATTCATGAATTTCATAATAAAAACTATGGAATTGTTCAAACGTTGAAGGGCAGTATTTTGAAATGCAAAATTCAGCAGGGACAGCCTTGTCTATAAAAAACATCTTTCACACAAGCAAAAGATTTAAGCCTGGTACCCTCATGTGGACTGGAACTGAACTGGACACAGCCACATCACTTGCTACCCCCCAGCCTTTAGCTGTGTGTGCCAGCCCTTCCCACCCGGGTTAACAAACTCACACCCAGTGCCCTCAGCTCCCGGCGCCTGCAGGGAAAATGAGGGTATTTAGCACTTTGCAGGACCCTGCCATCAATCAACAGCCTTTTTCCATTTTGAACAGAAGAAAACCAGCTTTACTTTAAAGTCTGCCATGACAATTTTAACCGATTCAATTTAAACTTTACTGATTCTTACTACAATTTGATGGGAATGCAGAAAATATCGTGTCCCATACAGGGATGATATTTAACCCGATCCCAGCCTTGAGGAGGAAGACTCTGTTGTGAAAGGGAAAGAGAAAGAACAGATGGAAAACTGAGGTAAGGAAGAGGAAGCCCAAAGCAGGGCATTTATTATGCTTTAAAAAAAAGGAAACCAAATCGTACCAAATCAATGAAAACTTCAGCAACTGTGGGAATTACAAAGTAAAAATATATTATTATTCTTATCCCGAGTAAGTACAGCAGAATTACCGTATTATAGATGAACTAATCCCAAAAGAATTAAAAGCTCCATCCATACCAGTTACTGATGAAGGTGTCATTTTCCTCTCCTTTCCCATGACATCCCTCAACTTCAAATGCCCACGCTTATTACAGTAAGGTAGTCAACGCTCTTTACAAGTTGCAGAGAAATTATTATGCATGGAAGTGCATAATAATCCAGTCCAGTCATGACTCTACCACCGACTTCCCACATGAATATGCACGAATCAATTAAACCTCTGAATGCATCAATTTCCTTCTCGCGTAGTAAAGATAATAATAATAATAGCGGCTGCCCATTGTATAGGGCACCGCATGTAATATTTTTAATGCCTGCTAATGAAATGTGCTATTAAGTATTAGAACGCAGTTTGTTTTTGAAAGCCAAGTACTAGTGTGTCTCAACTTTTCATTCCAAGTGACACGACTTGAACATCTCCAAAAACCTGACGATGGCTGAGTGCTTACAAGTATTACAGCAAATCCTACTGAAAAATCCAACGGCATTTAAATCCGTATGAGAACTTTTAGATCTTAGCAGCTATACTGCAGAGAAATTTGCAGCTAAAGGGTTAATCAGATTAGATGGGAGTGGTTACAGGCTCGGTGCCACAGGTTTTGCCCTTTGTGGCTTCTCACATCCCAGACTTGGAAAATATGAGCTGTGATACTGAGAAAGGTAAGAAGCCAGCACAGCCCCATAGTGATAAATGAGTTTGCATCATCTGTCATTAGAACTTCCTGCCAACAGGGTCATTCCCTATTAAATTACCACTTGTCAATGTTTAAAATACTGATTGATAAATGACTGTGCCAAAACTGATAACACGACAGCTTTTATTTTCTAATATTCTTGGTTACCACATTCTGCTACTTCAAGATACAGATATAGTAGGGGTTTTTTTCAAGTACTTTAGTGAAAGACAATTTAATCTAATACAAAACTAACAGGTACTGTATGATTGGTCCTGATATACATTACATACTATTCTTATTGCCAAAATAAACCTACTGGCGATTTAGCGATACGGGTAGATCCAAGTTTCACATTTCATCAAATGCTAGTAATCTGTTTTATCAATATAAACTGCATTTTAATGAAAAAATTCTTTTCTTCAGTACACTTCACTTTTAATGCCCCAGAGTATAATAATTCGTTCACGTTGTAGAACAAGAATGTTTTACAAGACCTTAACTCTCCAGAGAAATTTCTCTGTAAATACAAAATGCAAGTTTTATGGGAATGTGTTGTATGCAACATGAGCAGTACCCAACTTAATAAAAGACTAGGTTGCACAGAGAATTCTGCTTAAGTATCGTTGTGAGCAATTCTGAGACTAAATGGTTATTATGACAGCATTTAGTGGAATACCTCTACGACAGATAAAAGACAGTCAGGAAAACTATTTTTGGCCCTGAATAGATAAAAATAAATTACTTTTTAGAAAGTTTTGCAAAATGAATACATCCCAGCAGACTGTTGAGCCAGGCCCTCCTCCAGGAGGGCACTCTCAGTCTGCTGCTGCTGGAGAGTTCTGGGGATAAATATTTTGGGGATAAAACTGGCATGTTCTGCCTCCAACACCAGGCTGGGGCAACAGCTACTCCTCTATGATCCACAGCGAGAACGGAAACCCCGGCATCGCTGCCCAACCTCCCCAAGAGCTCACGATGTACATGTGGAAGAAGCACCATGTAAGAAAGCACCACTAAACACAGACGCTTGAGGCACCCTTCATTCAGCCACCCAAGCCCTTGCTGTAGGTGCAGATGCCTGCTGTCAGCGCTCATCCCAGAGATGCAGAAGGAAACCGACCCGCTGCCAAAGACTCCAGAACTGACAGACTATTTTATGTCCCTTTTCAGCCTGTACTGCACTTTCCTCCCAACAGGGGCTGTGTCCCAGATCTTGAGGGCATCCCTCATGCTTGTTGCACAACTCTTTGCGTGCCAACACCAACCCTCAAAACCTGCTTGCGGCAGGTGAGGACGAAAGACATCCAGGGGAGTAATTTCCATCACCCAGTTCTTCAGCAGCAAGCCCCAAGGTCGGAGCAGTCCATTGGCATTTTCTAATTATGCTAACTACCCATAAACCGTGGTGGCAGGGAGGCGATGCCTACCAGAGAGAGCACGGTGCACCACAGAGATGCCTGAGCCACCACCAAAGGCGGCAGCTAGCCTCAGTGCCAGAATCACTCTCATTAGCATAGTACTGCACCTAAGCTAATGTATGCTACTTCACTGGAAGGCTAATTAGCCAAAAACTGCTCTTCTAAGGTATATGCTTCCCATATGTAAGACAGTTCACTAGAGCTCACTTGGGTACCGCTGCTGAGCGCCGCTCTGTGCAACGCAGACGCGTCCCCTGTGCCCATCTATAGCTTTGGGCTCTTGTGGATTCAAGTCTTTGCTTGTTGACATCTGTATTTTTCCAGCACAGCAAAGCTATTTTATAGCGTTAGGATTACAGAGGAAGGGGGAGCCTCTCAGTTCTCTAAACAGAGGTCTGCAGTTCAGCTCTGCAAGCCTGGTCCAAGTGATGCAATTACTTTTTTATTATTATTATTATTATTTCCCCAAAACAGGCTCCTCCACACATGACAGTCACATTTCTATACAAGAGATATTGTCAGCATCTTTTAAAAACTTTTGCTTTCAGTCAGGAACTCCCCTGACTGGCCCTAAAGTACTCCCTAAATTAGCAAATTCTGCCTCTCTCACACTATAACTAAAAAAATACAAAAATCAAATGGTTGAAAATGTCCTGGTAACTGTACTAAGTTATAAAAGCAAATGAAGAAACAACAGTCTAAAAATCTTTAATTCTACTTCAAAATGTGTAATGCAGATAGTACAAGACACTAACAAGTTCCACTTAAAAGAAGCTATTTTTATTTTCTGCTGTAATCCTCATCCTCTCATGTTTCTTTTATATTATTCCACCTTAGTCCAATGTGCATTTGGAGCTCTTAGGAACACTACTTTGTTCTTGCTTACAAAACCATCTTCCTTTCCCACCACATTGTGATAATAATAAAGACATACTGCAATCAGAGGAATAGTAATAATCACCAAAATCTATATTACAATTTTCATGGAAATGAATTCCAAGGAGTACTTAATCTGACCCCGCTTTGCCGACTGCCACAGACAGCAGGAATGCAGATGGACCAAGAGAATTCCTACAAAATATTAACAAAGAGACCTTGCAGAGGTGTTCCAGCAGGGTCTGCTGGCATACGGAGATACAAGTACCAAAGAGAACACCAGTAGAAAGGGGACAGTCTTCCTGGACAATAGTTTCCCACTACAAAAGCGGAAACAGTTTATATCAGACTGTATTGATTGTATAGAAAAAAAAAAAAAAAGATGGTAACATTTAGGATTTTATTTACATTACAAAAGAAAATATACTGAAATTAAGCCAATGACAATATAAGTGGGAATTACGATGTATTTAATTCACTGTGTTATAAAACCCCAGTCTGATACACAGCACATATGGCACATCAGATCAGCTACCAGCCTCCCTCCCTTGCAATACCTATGCAGTACGGAGCGACAGACTTAACCAGGAGGGTTTTTGTCTCTAGCTTAGAAGTACTCGGACAAGTATTTGTACATGATATACTTCATCCGAATGTACGAAGAGGAGAACTCCAAGTCAGAAATGGTAAGAGGGTGAGCATACACGGAGTAGCTGTGGCACCACGGGGTGCGACATAGAAGCTAGTCATTGTCAGAACCAGAAAACAGGAGGATTAGGTCAGCAAATTTCTTATTCTGCTAAATCCCCAAATCCTTTCATCTCTTCTCATTGTCAGATAAGGACCACAGTCTGGTGGTTTGCGCTGGGAACACCCGCACATGCCCTCATGACAAATAATTATTAGAGAGACAAATCTTTATAAAAAAGCATTGATAACTTCCTCTCGGAAGAAGAAAAGCAGTGATGGGATGCCCATCTGAAATATTTAAATACACATTACAGACATGTACAATGGTACCTCACAGTATTCACAAGTATTTCCTACCTTCACTTTTAAGTGATCATTTACTATGCTGCTTGTGCTAGTTTGTGCACCCACCACCTACAGTAATTACATTAAAAGGTAGATATGCTATAGAATTAACTCACGTGACACGCTCCTTTATTACTCTGGTTTTGATCAAGGGGTCAGATGTATTTTATTTTGCCCTACAATTGCAGTATTAATCTAAAATAATCTTTAAAAGATCACCATCACATGCACGAGAATGATTTCTTAGATCACCTCTCTCCCAAATCCAAACAAAGATTATGTTTCAGACACAAACACACCCTGAGACATTCACACGCAAAGTAAAAGAGGTCAAAGAAAAAAGAAATAAAAAAACACACACACAACCAAACCACCCTGGTTATTTTGCCTTCAGAATTTTTAAATATTTTCCCAACATCTCCACAAAATTATGCATTTTAAAAAGACTGCAGGCACTGAAATGATTGTCAGTCATGCAAATAATCACTTACTTACACTGTATGAGTTTGGTTTGGATAAAGCAAATTACCATTTGAAAATAACTTGAAAAACACTCTGGGCTAAGAGCTTGCTTTATAAATTCTAGCTTGGCCACAATTTTTCTTAACCTTTTTCTCCTCAATCTCCATTCAGTCACTATACGAGCACAATCTAAATTAAAAAAACAGCATTTGATTGCCACAGGTGCACGCAACATTAGGTAAAAAATGATCTTGTAAAGAAATAGTAAATATTGGCTGCAGCTGAAGGTCAAAACCCCAAGAACCTTAGAGTTACACAGAAGCAGTACTTTCTTCTGACTTTTTTTCTTGTGATAGGGGGCTTTGTGTAAGAAAACACAGATTTTACACCTAGAGTTAGTCGCTGGGTAAAATCCGTAACAGAAATAATTGAGGTGATGCTAATCTGTGTTTCCAATTGCTCTGCTGGGAAATTTTTACAGTCACCTGGTTGTTGAGGAACACCATCATGTGATTTGGTCCATCACTGCTGAAAATAGCTTGGCGACATAATTTCAAGTGCAAGA
Source organism: Falco naumanni (assembly GCF_017639655.2). Classification (NCBI taxonomy): domain Eukaryota; kingdom Metazoa; phylum Chordata; class Aves; order Falconiformes; family Falconidae; genus Falco; species Falco naumanni. The sequence continues at coordinate 26,445,231 of NC_054061.1, read as the reverse complement.
GCCACGACAAAAGCATGAAACATGTCCTGTTCTGTGGGATGAGATTAATAGAGGAGTGGGACATTAAGAAAAGCACACAGCAAGATGTGACATCTTTCTACTTCACCAGTTTGGGTAGTGGTCTAATGATTTTACCCACCTAATCACCTTCTGCTCTGGACAAATGATCACCATCTGTATGAGTTCAGACCAATTTGTCAGGTCTCGTTTGACCCCATCTGCCAGGGTTGACAAGTCCAAAAGAGTTGATGTAATATATGAGATGGGTTTATCACAACTTCATCTCCAAAACTACATTTGGGCCACATGACTTCCTAAGGTATGCCAAAACCACAAGACCCTTTTAAAATGGCTTGATATCAAATATGCTGAGCATTCACGGCATTGCTTCGCTCTTGGGAAAAAAAAAATCTCTCTAAGAAGTAATAGTAGATCCTCAAAGATATATAGGTACTGCCCTCCACTGCCATCCAGGCGGCCAAGTCCCAAAGGAACACTGGAGGATTTTAACCCCACTTGCCAAAAAAACAGGTTTAAAGACTTAACTGTAGACATTGATTTCTAAACAATCTCTATCAGTGCATTAGAATTTAAAGTTTTCCAAGATACTGAAATGCAAAACCTTGCAGCGCGACCATCAATAGAGTGCATGACCTCAGCTCCCACACTGAAAACCTTCTACCCCAGCTACAAAAAAGAATATTTACTATTTCTTTACAAGATCTACTAACGCATATGTGTATTTAGCCTTTGAAATAACTGCAAGTACGAGCTGGGCAGGGACAAAGATCTCCAGTGTGGCCAGAACTTGTTATCAGATCAAAAGCTGGACTCCTGCAAAGTCATTACAGTACTTTCCACCCTTATTTCAGCAAAAAAAAGCATTCCCAGCATCATGTTGGTTTTAAGAGTATAATCAAATTGCAGAATCATACTCTATTTAGTGCCGGTCCCATTGAAGCACAGTTCCTGTTCGGTGGGAGGAGAGTCCCTTATAACAGGAAAAACAATTGTGCCAGGTTTAATCAAAAGTGAAAAGGATCTAGCGAATGTTCCCTTTGAGCCACATAACCCACCACTAATTTCAAGACGGGCTTTGAAACGAGGGTAATAAAAAACGTCCTTCAGAGTAACCGAGGAAGACTGAAGAGCAACTCCCGCCGCAGCTAATGCCAACATCTGCAAGTCTGCGCCCTGCGACGGGGATGCTCTGTGCCTACCTGGAAAGCAATAAAAGAAGAGGTAGGGGAGGGAGGAGGCAATAAAATCCCACCACAACACACCGAGGGAAATACAGCGTCTTGACTACAGGCTTATCGCTTTTACTGTTCTCTAGCATTTCTTTCTCCTCCTTGACCTCCCTTGTACAAATATATACAGAGCTGAGAAGCAGCCAACTCCTTCAAGACTAAAACAAGGGGGAAATCACTAAAACAAGGGGGAAATCACTCATCCTGAATAACACACGTCTGTACGACACGCGCTAAGGACAAGCTTGGCAAATCAGACGCTGCCTGAATAGCCTCTGATTATTGAAATACATTTATCAATTAGGGGATTTTGCATATTATCAAACTCTTTCATTAACGATGCTTTAGCTGATTAGTTAGAACGTCACCATAAATAGAGAGTTTTGACAGGCTGGAGGCAATTTATGACGTGGAAAATGTACTGACCTGCTCACATCAGGAAACCTGACTGGAAAATAAAGAACTTGGCACTTCGGTCTGATTATTTTTTCCAAATCCTTAGGTCTGTGGTCAGGAATCAGCTTCATAAATTTTCCAATGGATGTAAGAAACGATTCCATATTAAAAGCAGAGTTGAACACCACAACATCAGCAACCAAACTGTAAAAAGTGGTTAAGATTAATGAACATACTGCTGCCGCAAAAGAGAATTATTTTCCGTGCAGTAGAAACAGGATACATAGTCTCATAAACAAACGAAAGGTGTAAGTGGCATGCTAATTAAGAAAAGCCTTTTCACGTGAATTAGGAGCAGCATATGTATCGTAATCAGAAATGTCTTGATTTCTGTCTACTCACTCCTTGAAATAGTTTTTCACTTTTTTGTAACTAAGTAATAAATTACTATTATTCATCTAAAGGAGCACATCCTATTCTATCTGTGGACTACTTCCTATTCATAAAAGGGTAAGAATAGTATTACTGTCATTATCTCTTACAAGCATTAGAAACAGATAAGGTCCACTGTAAAATGACTTTTGTAGAAGTAAACTTAGAAGAAAATTAAATTTCCTTAGAAATAATCCTTTATACCGAAAGACAACGTACCTTTGGTTAACATACATTCAACTGACCATCAGGTAGCATCAGGTAGCAGGAACAAGAGAAATGGAGTGGTGTTTTAACCTACGCATACATAATCCTGATTGAAAGTATATTGACCATATATATATAAAAAAAACCACACAGCAAACAGTACAAAGAAGTTTGAAAAAAAAATGGCACGTTAATGCAATGTTTTGTTCTTTACTGCCGTGTTTGAAAATCAACCGGATCAATAATTTTAAGATGCAGTTAAACGATAATGTAGGTATTACTTCTCCACTTAGAGTCAGCTTTAAAAAAATGAGAAGCTATCAAAAAACGTGAAATATCTGGAAGTTTATCCTGGAAGTGCTGACACAATCTTAGCTACACTGGCAAACACGCACCGCTAATGGAGGTAAGAAATGCTTTATGGCCGGTTGGTTTTCTCAATATGTTATATATTGTAATACAGACCTATGGGTCATAAGATACATTGAGGACACATGTTCATAAGTCACCAGGCTGGTGAAAAGTATATTTGAGGTGAGAGGCTGTCATTCATCCCCACTGTGTCTCAGTGCTGTCTGGTCAAGAAAGAGAACTGACACTGCTCACCAAAGCAGCAGGAGTCAGCAGGAAAAGCAAAGCAAAAAAAAACCAAAAAAACCCCAAACCAACCCCCCCCAAAAAAAAACCCAAAAAAGAAAAAAGAAAAACACCCCAAAACCCCCTCCAACATTAGTGAGAGAAATAATCCTTTCCAAGCAGACTGTGGGTGCTGAAATGCTTTCTGGAATCCCACCCTCTTCCCACTCTTCCCCACCTATGGTCTTTAACCCACTGGTCTCCTTGTTTTTGGACAAATGATCCAGTTATCTTTTCTGCACTGATTTACACATGACATGAGGCAGCGCAGGAGCCCAGCACGTTCCTTTGCTGCTCTCTGACATGTAGCAAAGGCTCCAACACCATCATCTCTGCTTCTCTTGTGCGTGAAGCCTAATCTGCCCACCTTTTTCCTGCAGGCTCTGCATATCACTGGCAAATTAGAAAGCTCCCATCACCATCACTGCCCGAGCAGCTAAAAGCAATCTCAGGCATCACTGAAAAGTGTGATTTTTATTATATGAACTCTCTAGAAGTTAGTGTATTAAATCAGGGAGGAAAAAAAGAAAAAAATTCCTTCCCTAATGATCCAAAGCACCAACCTCAAGATTCAAAGAGCTCTAATTTTAATCATCTCCAAAACCTCCGTGCAAAGCTGGAAAGATAGATTTTTCCCTTTTCTAACAGGTCGGGAAGGTGGGGAGATGGCATGTCCTTGCAGATGACCACTACATGGTTACAGACGGTACAGAGGAGATGGCTCCTATCTGCTGTTAAAAATGGGGTTTCTGTGGAGCATCTATAGAGCCCATCTTTTTTTTTATTATTAAAAGAAGATGCTTTTATTCTCTTATAAAAATGCATATTTTGAGGACAAATATTTGTCAGCTTACAATAGATGCGTGAAAAATCACTGCCAGAATAAAGCAATATATATATATATATAAAAAATTCCTTGCCCCAGTGCCAAAAAAACACATCTTTTTGTTCTAACATCTGAAAATGGCTGCTACTGTTTCCGAAAGATCTTTCACTATACTTCCTCATCTTTACTGCTCAGTAAGGGAAACGTGTTACAAATGCTGTTGCAGAAGCAGCTACAGAATGGCCAGAGTATACACAGATCGTTATTTGAGAAATTTTAGTATCAACCGGCTTACATTATAAAGAAGAAAAAGCTTAACTTGTACCTTAAAATGCTCCATCCCTTTTCCTAATAATTCTCCGACAAACAGACAGGTGAGAAAGATGATGGAAATGAATTTATTTCAGTTCAAAACCACTGAGTTTTGCTGTTTCACTTAGGTCTGTACAGTGCCTAACCACAAAGCTTTTCAGTGTTGCTGTTATTAACTTCTTTCATTAACTCAGATTCAAGAAATACATTTGTTTTTAGCAACAATAAAGGACCACAGCCTTTAAAACGTCTGGGTATTTTAGCACTGCACAATTTCTGAATACTAGATGAAAGAAATATAAGGATTTATCTGGTATGTTTACTGCCCTCTCTTCACAAGAAAAGTGCTGCAGTACATTTTAATTTCTGTTTATTTCCCTAAAACCCTTTATATAATTTCAGTTGGATGCCGTAAAAGCTATGGCCAAGCAAGAGCTGATTAGCTGCAGCTTTGTGAAGCATCTGTGAAACAAAGCATCTTGCTTACAGCCAACACACAGGTCAAAATCCCCACCGCTAATGGGGACACTGTGGTGGCCCAACAGAGCATTGGTGGACTTGACAGAATAAATTGAGATGAGTTTACAGAGCGGGTTTGCCACAGGACTTTTGTCAACCTCTCTTCAGGACTCTGCTGGTACTTCTGTTTGCTACAGGGTCATCATTTATACAGAGGAGGACGACTCAGGCTTAGAAAGCCACAAGGCTGTAGACAGAAGGACACCGTAAGTAATGTGAGGCGCTGCAAGAAACACCTACCATGAAAGAATCTGGTTGTATCCATACTGAAAATCCCTTTCCTGGCATTTCTGGACAGGATATGCCAATTGGTTCTCATGGAAGTAGAGGACCTTTTTCAATTTGCCAAGGTCAGGGCGGAGGGCAGTGAGTTCAGCCAGGTTAAGCACCGAGCTTGCAAAGAGGATCCTGGAAAACAAGGAGAGCAGTGTTTACTGTCTGTGAGCATGCTAGCAGGGGTCACCCCTTCCCCTTCTCCCCCCCCCCACCCAAGAAAAACATAACCCCTATAGGGACACATCAATAGCTAAGCCTTAATACCATGTAGCAGCATTCAAAGTTTTGATCTCTTAAAAAGCAGCTGCTAAGAACCCAACTAGAAAAGCACCGAATCTCATTGGTCTTCCCAGCTCGGTTACAGAGAGATGCAAAATAAAAAAAAAAAAGCTGGATGGATTTTATTGAAAAAGGCAAGAAAAGCTGTATCTGAAGGACAAATGGAACAAAGATAAGGCTGACTAGGGAATACTTTGCTTGCCAGTTTCATTACACTTTACTTCTTTATGCAACCGACTACTGAAATTCAATATATGAGCAGGAATGGCACATGTTCGTGTTATGACATAAACCCTTTTGATTTATGCAGTGCACTTATCTAGTACAGTCTGTGGGGTTTTTTGTTGTTTGGTTGGTTTTTTTCCTGTTTGTTTGGGGTTTTTTACTCACCCTTTTTCTGTTTTATTTTCACATTTTTATTAGGTACCCTCTATAATGAAATGTTGTTTCTACCCTCGCGCCCCGGCGTTGCCGTAGCACTCCTGCCTATTCCACAGTCCGCAACACTGCAAACATCCTTCAATTACATAAAGCAGGCAGGCACAAACAACACTAACAAGCTGCTTTCTTAGCCTCGTATAACTAACCAGGCTCTCAGAAAATGAATGTATTTAAATGTGTAATATGACATCGTGACCCTACTGTAACCGGTGGCAGATTTCCCTGCATTTCACCAAAAGCATGCAAGCATCTCCTGTCCCCTGGCTAGCACTGCTTTCAAGCAAACGGAATCCTGAACCTACAGAGAACTGCAGAGCTGTAGATAGTTGTGCTAAGACATTTCTTATCACAAGGGATTACAAAAATATTGAGATCAGGTATTTATTGCACATAAAACACTAAGCTGTAATAAATTACTTTTCAACATCGCATGTTTCCAACTTTTTTGTTTTTGCTATTTTAGTGGTTCAGATTCAGAATTGATTTACGCAGTGTTAAATTCTTTCAAAATCTTTCCTATTTTTTCTATTTTTATTCCTATTCTTCCTCTTCATTATCCCATTTTATTCCCATTCCTCCTATTGTTACATGGATTTTACGTTCAAGATTGCTGCCAACCCAGCATCACTAATATGATAAACTTCTGAGTCTGGCTGTCAACCTTAAAACTCATGCACTTCTCCAAACATCCATAAATATACATATGTATATCATACTCCCACCTATGCTAACATACACCGTTTCTTAGATAATCTGTATCTACAGAACAAATGCTTCCTGGAGAACAGATTCTGTATCCATCTTCATCAACCCCAGTCAATGCTAATCTGAAAGGCTTACGAAAGAAAGAGATGAATGTTATTGCCTTGTTCATCAAATATTTGATTGTTCTAAAGGGACTGTCAAACAGAATGCCAATTAAGATACGAGCTCGGGTTTATTACAAGCCATACTAAGAGGGGAAAAAAAATAGTTTTACATAAGTCATCACTTATTTGTCACAAAGAGTAATAACCTCCGGACCTCGTAACGACCTGGGTGCCACCACAGTGAAAGCAGAAAGCTTCCGATGGGCGATGCAACACCCCTGCTCGGAATGCTGCCAGCTTAGCACTAGCGTGACAAAGAAAACATGAACAGGACAAAACCTATCCCAAATATTCCAAAACCCGAGATGAAATGGTTGCTTGGACAAATTTTGGCGATTTCTGGATTACATTATAGTTTATCCTTTCCTTCACTCATTTTTCAGAAAACCTCTTTCTGCCATGAGTTAGGAAGAAAACTGAACTGATGCAGGATAACATCTATGAACTTGGCTGCGTTTGAAGGGAGAGAGGAAAAAAAGAGATGGCACGTTGGGATTAAAAACAGGGGAAGCAGTGCAGAGCAAGGCACAAAAGCAGAAGTGGAAAGAGAAGGGGGGGGGGGGGCAAGGTTAACATGATGACTGGAGAGAAAAGGGCAATGGGGAGCACGGTGAGAGATGAGAGCCAAGATTTAAGCTTGAACAAAACCATGTAGCTCAAGTATCTGAACTCGCTCAGATGAACGACAAAATAACTAGAAGAATATGAAAAAAAAAGATGGTTATATCCACAGGACAGAAAAACTGTTTGAGCACCAGCTTCAGACAACTCTTAGGAATTCAACAGCATCATCAGAGAGCTCTAGAGGCTGGCAAGAAAGGCCAGCACCTTGGGAAGTTTGCAAGGGGTAGACCCAAATTTTCTCCCCTGTAAGCAGAAAACGATAAGACTCAACTAACAAGCAGGTTGCTTATCACTGCCCTGCTCATCAACAAACCAGCATCGAGAGAAAACTGTTGCAATTACTAGCAAGTTCAGATTTTAGAGCCTGAAACGACACTGCTTACATTTCTTACAGCGAGAAAAGAGTAAAACTAAAGCCATTTAAGTGGTCATATTATTTAAAAACACCCTCCCCGATTCACTCGCATCACTTCACAGCACTTCCAGAATTTAACCCAACAACTGAGATGCTCTTACACTTGTTTCTTTACTGGCATAAAAGCTGCTAACTACCAGCACTAACCAATTTCTCTGGCATTATAAGCTTAAATAACACCTGACAGCGAGTCCCCGTGAACATGCCCACAGAGCAGCCACGTACGCAGCTGATGGACTCACGCAGGGCACTGGAGGATATGCTGGAGTGTATTTCCATTTAGCACCTATAACAAGGGGAAGAAAGGGAAGTTTATTATAATGTAATGTGCGACATAAATATATGTCCGTTGTCATTCTGTGTGACATCAACTTTCATTTTACCTCGGGTTATTATTTAAGTAATAAATCCTAACAAGGTGAGCCTTATCATCCTACGGAGTGTATCCGGGAGGTAGAGACACAAGGTGATGGCAAGAACGCTTGAGACATGATAATTCCTGACAGCTGCTGCTTGAGCACAAGTTAAATTGAACAGTTTATCTCAGCATAAAGATGTTATAAGGTTTTATGTTTAATTTAAAAAAATTAACATAAAACCCAGAGAAAGCAGAGTTAGGCAATCTTTCACAAACATGACATACTACAATCACTGTATAAGCTGGATTAGTACTTATTACCATGCTACTAGAGAATTAAGCTGTTTTTAGACCACCAAAGAGCTTTAAATTGCAACTTTTGTCTCTGTAAGAGAAACCTATATTTAAAACGTCTGCTAAATTCAAATTAACAGCTACATCATTAACTTACCACCTCACAAAACCCCCTAAATTTCAACTGTTATTATGGTATTCTTATCTAGACCTATCAACACTACAACGTAGAATATATACAGTCCTCTGCAAGAAACATACTGGGCGAATCCTCACAAAACCTGCGCTGAAGGTCACATTTCTAACATGACTGACCTAGCCCTCCTTCCCCAAAACATCCCCAAGTATTTTACTGTGTAATAAATTAAATTCTTCACTGGAGCAGGACCACCACGCACACCGTAGCCTCACCGCCTCGGAGGCTGGCCGAATTTCAGGGCCGCCACCATCCACGTAAGCCTCGGTCTTACACTAAGCTTGTCCTTAATCTGAATCACTGAATAGTCCTGACTTCCCAGGAACTACTCGTGTGCTTAATTCATACCACTATTCCCAGGAAAGAAGCTGAGCATGCATGCAGGTTCAGAACCGCAACGCGTCCAGAGAACGCTCTGACCTTTGCTACCGTCTTCCCCATTATTGTACACCAAAGGACTGAAAACCAATAAAATATAGAAGCCTTTGCTTTTTTTTTTTTTTTTAATTACCAGCAGACAAAATGACTAATACAGGTTTCCATTCATATCACGCAAATTATAAAAATGAAGGTGCTAAAGTATTTTTATTTTGCTTTATAAATCTTCTTTGTGTCACGTAACCATGATTTATTCTTTTATGGCATCGCCCTAAATCTTTCAATTAAATTCCCATGCAACTTAACTAAAACCACATTTTGCCTTCCCCTTGGGAGACCACACAGGGCATATTTATGTATCTATGGCTATGGAGGCTGAACTCTCCAATTCACCAGGCTCACAACACAAAGCCAGTTTATAACAGTATCTGATTTGTCACGGAATATTCCCTCTGCCTGGCAGAAGCTCCGCTGGCACGAAGGACTGGCAGACACAGCCACCACTGCAGCACAGGTAAGGCAGCATTCCCTGGAAAAGGATTACTGTGGGTACGCTCCTGCAGCTGCAACAGGGACTCTCCTGTGCTGCCAACAAAATCCGAGGCCATAAATCTCTGCTGCAAAACAACTACATTCACAGTAAAATAAGTTTACGATTGAAGATCTGGCAGTCCAAGAAGAGGTACGAGCGCTCTTCATCTGCCATGTGCAGTTTTGCAATAAAACAGATTTAGATCTAGATATCAGTACAAATATGAGTTTTTTTGGGGAAATGAGTGCTAAAAAAAAAATACTGTTCATTAGGTGTCACTGACCGAATTGACATTCACTCATCTTTCAAGAGGGGAGCATGATGCTGGATGAAGTATTGCTGCACCAATCTAGAACTGAAACCTTGAGCACCTGGAGGCATCACATCCCACTGTACTTCTCACAAGGCAGTGACTGCTTTATTCTCACAGAGCTTCAAGTTATACTGTATCTATAAACTTTTTCCTGAAATGTCAGTTGGGATGCCTAGTATCAGACAGCAGTGTTAAACAGTCAGATTTTCACGCCAAGTAGGGGTTTGTTTGGGGCATGGCCACCAGAGACCACACAGGCACTACAACCCAACAAATCACCATCAATAACCGTAAAATGTAGTCACGCCACTGTGGATGGCTGTGTCTCCTCTAGCTGCTCAGAAACCAACCAAAATTTTATAGCAATTGACACAAGTAGTTGGGGGAACCATCTGCAGGGAGATGAGGGGCAGCTCATCCTTTTAGCGAGGGCAAGCACAGCTGGGTAAGAAGTACCGGACACTGCTCCTCTATGTTGCCTCCTTAAAGGCCAAGGAGAAGACAAGAGGGGTCATCCCCATGAACAACATCCACCTTGAGAAACAAGGGCTTCAGAGATGGTGGTGTCTTCAAGCTCCTCAAGATCAAACCTGAGGGCTTCAGTTCCTCTGTCATAAAGATTCCAGAAATTCAGACGAGTCCACAGGTTTGGCTTGAAGTTATTTTTCAACTGCAAAGTGTATATCAAACAGCATTATTAATGCCTGGAATGTTAAACAGACTAGTTATTTTTGTTTATTATTACACATTTTTGTATTATCAACTTGCAGAAGTTGCATTTTCATCACTAGACCAAGAGTACACAAATTGCAGATATAAATGCATTTCCCACTAACAATAGATGACTCTGAATTTCTGAACAATAAATACTAATAAGTGATAATGTATGACAGTATACAGTATAATAAATAATAAATTAATGGTAATTTTTTGACATGGAATGTACAAATGTCAAAACCTCTTATAGATAATATATGTCATGAATTAAGGTTTTTCTAGATAGAGCATTATTTGAAGTGTTTACAGAAATAATTCAGTCATACTATTTTAACATTCTTTATTTTTCAGAACAAATCACAAGGGCTGTCATGCCTTTCATCTTAATTAGGCCATGTGTTTGTCTTATTTATTTCTATGTACTTTCATAAACGTTTACAAATATTAATTGTAAAGAAAGATATTTTTTCCTCCTGCTGTAATTACTATACGTACGTATAGTACACAGTGATAAATATTCATGGCTGATAACAGTGAGTAGTTCTGGATCTGGGGTTTGCCTTGTATGCTAAAATACAGTAGAAATGAATAGCTTGTTTTGAACTCATACTGCCAATCCATTTTTTGATATTTTCATTTAAAAATACATCTTCCCTCATTTTACAGTATGTTATTTTGGATTACAGTTCCAATTTTTGGTCCTACCATGAAAGACCTTAGTCATGCTTTCCAAAAGAATTTACTGCCCAGAACTCAAATGCATTTTCTCCTTCTCCATATATACCACACCCCGAAAAAAACCCCACCCCCCTGCATGCACATCTGCTGTTTGACACAGCTGGAGCAGAAGGGGGCTGTGTTTCCAGCCCAGCTATTGCATGGCCCACCCTTTCTGTGTCTCCTCATGCCATCCAGATTTCCAGACCCCATAACGGGGGGGCAGAATTTTTGAGAACCTCCTGTCTCAGCCTGCTGACTCCATCAGTGTTATCCAGCAAAAGTAGAACAGGGCTGAATCTCAATAACAGCAAACCTCCCGCATTTAAAAAATTCAAGAGGTTACATAAATGTGTTGTTTAATTTGTAAATTATTGGGGTTCGCTCTCAATTGTCCTAGCCCTCTGAATCTTTATTACAACCAGCTGATCAGAATATTTATGTACAATCAAATCTCAGAATCCAAATTTGTGGTGAGATCCTCAGCCAACATAACCAGTTTAGAACTAGCCTTACACACTTACCTCTATTTTGTATGACCTTTAACTCAGAAAGATACCAAAAAGGATGTGAAAACAGTTAATTAAAACAACTTTTCTATTTCGCTTCAAGAAGTAAGCTTGAAAAAGAGCCTTTCACAAATAAAACTCTTGACTTTTGAGAGGGGTGTACTTTATTTGGATTGCTTTGGTTTTCAGGCAACAACACTGAAGCGTCTTGAATTTTATGAAGTGTGTGGTACTGGTTTTTTTCCCTGATTTGTAATTAAATTTGGCTTCAATTAATTACTGACAGATGCACATTTTTACTTTAGTGGCCAGATTGTTCACCATGGGCTACATCGTCCTCTGTTTCCACGAAGGGAGAGGTCAAGACCAAGCAGCTATAGCTCTGTTGATTGGGGGAAGAAGAAAGCCATGAATCTGTATGATCCTCATCCTCCTCACTCACCTTTTGTCAGCATTAAATAATGAAGCAAAAGCACCTTATCAGAGCAGAACAAAAGCAAATCAGAATATCCCACTAGTGAAAAGTAGCCATTGCTGGAAGGTTTATGTACGATGTATGGACTAACACTGCTCAAATTTATACTGCGATGGAGCAAGAAAACAGAAGCAAGAAAAAGAAAAGGACATAGTGTCTGAAGGCAACAAATTCACCACAGGTAAATATGCAGGACATAGTGACGGATGGTGAAAAGACTTTTTCAAAGAAAAAGGCTTGCAAAACTGATGTTCTACTCAATTAGGTAACATTTAAATAGCAGTATTTGTTGTTTTAAAGTCTGCAGATTCCTTTCATTGGGTATCTTGTCTGTCCAAGTCTGGAGAAAACTCAAACATGTCAAATGACTGGCATGAAAAATGCAACGTGCCCAAGAGGCTGCAGCAACACAAAGTCCTAAGACTACACATAACAACACTACGATTCAATAGCAAATCTGAACAACAAACTTTGAGGACCATTACTTCATGTCATCCAGTGCCAGCCTGGATCCAGGCTGACACAGCAGAGACAGCCTGCATCATGGACATACGGACCTCCCTGCAGGCGAGACTGATGTATCCCACCGAAGGGGAATCAACGTCAGTGCAGCACAGACCCACCAAAATAAGAAGAGTTTCCCTTTAGAAGGATTTCTATGAATAGATGCTCAAATGAAAGAATGACAAGGTAAAACAATGGCTGGTTTTCCTCAATTTTAAAAAGTTTTGCTGACCTCAAATTTCTCCCAGTTTTCAGGTTTCCACATTGTAAATTAAAAACAACCGAAGCCCCAGTCACCTTGCAGAAAAACAGAGAAGATAAGCAGGGTCCTAGCAGACTGGTTAGGTTTTACATTTCAAGTCCCACAAAAATCCTGCTCTCCAAAGTATTTCATACTGTCTTTGTTGCTTTAAGCACTTGCTGTCTAAATGCTTTTTGTTTTTAAAAATTGTGAAGACTATGGCTAAAAGGAACTTATGTTTTCTTAGCAAATGGATTTCACATTTTTCTAATAAAGCATGGCTCTGATTTCATCTCACACAATCTATAAACATCATCCTTTACAAAAATATTTTTATGGAAGCTCTTTGCTAATTTTCCCCAAAAAACTCCCAGTCCAGAGGATCAAACCAAAGCATAACTACTGCCTAAGAACGGGGACCTCAGGAAAAGCAGGATTCTTCCCAGAAAACTAATACAGTCCTCGAAAAAACTCAGACTGTCATAAAACCTGAGCAGCTGGCAACTCTGTCACCATGAAGTATCCATATGGAAGACCGAGATGTGTCAAACTACCCAAAACGAGTTTGGATAGTGCAGAAGATGGAATAAATAATTCAGTATCTTCAACACTTTCAACAGCAGGTAGTAGATATGCTACCTGCTTCTACAACGTGCCAAAATGTAACATGCGAGTGAGAGCGAACGAGAGAATGTGAGTATCTCCAACCTGTTTTCATGAGGATATTTTGCTCGAGGAACTTCTCTTTTTAGAGGCATATGATCCGTATCAGATGTTTGTCAGGAGCAGGCAGCACTACAGAACATTAGGAATAACTTAGTGATTTTAATAGATATTCGCAAAGTGCATAGTCCTTCATACAACACACACACACACACATATATAAAAATAAAAATGTATCTTAATCAAATATTAGGAAAGTGCAAATATTTATTTCTCCCAACTGCCCTTCACACCTCTATAATATTTGGTGCTGTGGCATACAGCAACTTGCCTGCCTTAATATGAACCTAGCAAACTGCTCGCTGCAGTCAGTGAACTGGCAATCAGAACTACTATTTAAATGTTTCTGCTCTGCGTTCATGCAATAGTTCTGCTATAAAACCCCACTGCGCTGTGTCAGTCTTCTTCCTTCCCTTCCTGTAGGAAACACTCACACGTTGGTGCATAAACATACATCATTTATACTTATAGAAGACAAAATGACAATTCTGTTTCCTGAGAAATTAAAACAAGGCTATTTAATGCTTAAGAGCCTCCAGACCTGTATTTGGAGGACCAAAGCCCAAATCACGTGGAGATATTTATCAGCCAGCACTTCACCAAAAACGCAGAGGCAGCAGAGAGCGCAGTACTCAAAGGCTTATCAATAAGGAAAATGTCAGTCTTTGCCTGTTACACATCATTCCCAGCCGCTACACTTTCTGATCAGAACTTTTTTTAACTCAGCCAAGCCCATACTCGCTACCAGATTTGAACGGTTACACCGAAAGGGCTGAAGGATTGACTGGATTGAGATTTCAAAGAAATGAGACGCTCTCCTAAATTCAAAAGCTGCCAAACATATTTCATCAGACTTTCAAAAAATAATTGTTTTGTCTGTTCTGAATTAAGCTTTAAGTGCTTTAAGAGAGGTTTCCCTACAAACATGGCTGAAGATCACAAAGGAGAGCATTTGGATTGAATGTAACCCTTCAGTCATATATTTATTAAATAAAACTTGCATCATGCCTGGCATATACCATAAGCTGTTTTAATTCCATTTACATAGCAAGATTTTAAGTGCAACCTGTATCGATGTCCCATCATTTTATTTCACCTGTTATCGTAACAGGTTTTTATTTATAATGCCACCAGTGAAAGAAAAGGAATATGAGGGTCACAGCTTTGCAGCTTGAGCAAGGCAGTCCGGAGCTCCTGCCACGGGACACGAGGGACCAACGCAACAAGAGGCATACAGGAGGGAGCTCAAAGAAAGAGAGACTATCCTAAACCTGGGAGAGAATTTGACAGTTCTGAAGCTTTTTGCCCATTTTTGTTCTCCAGCTCCTGGCTGAGAGTTTGTCAGGGTTAACAACTACACTAGTCATTTACAGTCACATTTGGGCAACTTTTACAACATGGATCCTTTCCCTGAGTAAGCCAAACAAACCCCAACACTGCAAAATGTTGAGATTTTCCCCAGCTGGAAAAATCCAATAATAAAATAATATATAATAATGCTTTTAGGCTTCCAGATATTTTACAAATTCTGTTTTCCCAACACATCTCATACACAACTACTACATCCTGAAACTTCTAAATTCCCTTTATCGTGAAATAAAGCATCCAGTGCTAAATATCCATTACTCCCCAGGCAGGTGCAAGAGAAATACGTGCCTCTCAGGTTGAAGTCATATGTTACAAAGTCAGAAGAATACACTAGATTCTTTCTAATCTTTAAGATTAGGAAACTGAGGCCAAAGTTTGCTTATCGAGGGCCACAAAGAGAATGAGGACCACAGTGTGAACTCAGGAGCCCAAGCCAGACTTGAAGATAAGCAAGTGTCACGGTTCAGTGATTTAATCAACTTGTACATGATCACGCCACTGTTATATCTTAGGGACCCTGCTCACCACAGTATCTGACAGATGTCTCAAAATAAAATGTTATCTTCGTGAGACTGTACATAGCAATTGCAGATATATTTTCAGGCACAGATAGGACATGTATATGCACATATGTTCACATGCCTGCACACACAGATATACGACACACATACATAACACGCATCTATCCTATACCCACATATATTTTCTGCACTTCTGTCAAATTCCACCATAAAAACGTGAAGCATTCTGAATTAAGCTATTTAAACTGTGGCCAGGAAAATTGTTGACAACAGCTTATTTGTTACTGGGAAAAGATTGTGCATCTCTGCATCACAGAAAGCTAAAAATCTGTTCAAGGTGGCTGGCCAACAAGCTTTCCTATCTGCAGAAACGGAGCTTAGTGAAAGAGTTTTGGTCAAGGTCTCCAAATAACACCATTTTTCCAGCAGTGCCTTTGGACTGCACGTAAAACCTTCCAGAGACTCCTGCAAAGGAAACCTTATTCAAGCCATTTGTCAAGATGACCGGAGATGTTCTTTCGAAAGTATTTCCAAAAAGGTTTTGGAGCACTGGTAGCTGTACAGTCATATGGGATTAATTTTCTGTATATATCTCTATATATTGCTGGAAGAAACAAATTAACTTTAAAATTCAAAAATCTTTATACAGCCCTGTGCTCTTAGGTACAAATATTTAAGTAATCTTTACTTCCTGTCAAACACTGAAATGGATATTAAATTACATTAAATTATATTAGATAGAAGTAGTAAAATTTCTTTTCTGCTCTCTCTGTTAGCCCCTGCACCTTGGTATTTCTTGCACTGCATAGAAAAGATGAATTAATATTATCTGTGATTTAAATTCCTGCTTCCACTAAAACATTAGGCATGTGCTGGATGTATACACACATGACCAGAAGCCTGTGCCAGAAGCTCCTGGATGTCCCCCGTAAGGGATGGCTCCACAAACTGGCTCAGGAAAACTATTTATTTACTATGTTCCTTTTCCCCGGCATCTTGCGATGATTTCAGAGTGCCATCCTTTCACTCACCTTTATTTCTTTGCTTAAAAATAAATGAATAAACAAACAAACCATAGAGAAGGAATTTAACCATTCCAGCCCCAGCTGAACCCCAAACCCCCCCACGAAGCCCCCTGAGCACCAGCTGTGTGCGAATGCTGCTCTAACCTGCAAGCACACCGTGAGGGTGAAATGCTCCTCTTGACTTCAAATACAAAATTAAAGAATATAGTTAGTGCTTAAAAGAAAGGGGAAGGGGGAGGAAAAAAAAAAAAAACAAATGAACAACAAGACGGGAAATCTCCCTCTCTCCTTCTGATGCAGAGCCTGTGGACTGATTTGATAGGAAAGAAACAATCTGGTAGATAAAGTATAAAAAAATAATTTCTTCCTTCTGTCTTGCTCCTGTGTATTAGCAGAAAAGACAAAATCAAGGAGGAGCAAGGCACTAGTGACAAAATATAAAGCCAAAAATCACATCCATCAGGGTGATACAGTGCAGCACGCTGACCGGTCCCACTGAAGACCTCCTTAGGGCTACTGTTTCAAGTAAAAATTAAACAAGATGACACAGAAACAGTTCAAGATTGACATTTTCCAGCTTTGTGTCATGTTACATTATCTGAATGAATCTCAACTTTTAAAAACATCCAAACACCAAAGAGAAGTGAACGAGGGCTGTAAAAAAGAAAACAAAAAAAAACCCACCACTCATAAGAAGTAAGACTCCTGCTAGAAGCAGAACAGCCACCCATGTTGAGTATTACCAAAGTTAAGAATAAGTAGCAATGTCTTCAAGGGTATACCATTCACTCTCTTTTTATTGCAAAATTAATATGAAAAGTGCTCTAATATTCTATTGGCAATTTTTATTGACTTTACTCAGGTTATACCTAACGGGTCTTTGCACACCCATCCCACAGGATCTGCTGGATGAAGCCCAGGGCTCCCACCACATCTGCTCCCCCAACCACACCACCTTCGAGGTTCAGAGTTGCACCAGGTAGTGAGGGCTCAGCTTTACTGCAAAGTTACAGCCCCGAAACTACAGAAAGACCTCTTCAGAAGTACGGGAAAAAAATAAACAAGGTTTTTTCCTAAGTTACCAGAGAAATTTGAAGCAGCAAGCACTCAACTTTCCTCTCCTCTCCACTCAACAGCACTTACAGAAAGCCTGTTCTTAACCCTTCCGTACAGGCAAAATTCCGTTTTATCTTCCATTTATTTTCATATTTATCTGAAAGGCAGAGAAGAGTTGGGCTTTTACAGACAACACACACGCACGGGCCTTTTTTTGCAGCGCAAGAGCCTGTGGTCCACTTTCACCAACATGAACGCACACCTGAATTTCTACAAAAACAGCCATTTCGCCCTTCTGATTTAAGTATGGCATAT
The DNA here is from genome assembly GCF_017639655.2 of Falco naumanni. NCBI lineage: Eukaryota > Metazoa > Chordata > Aves > Falconiformes > Falconidae > Falco > Falco naumanni. The sequence goes on along the minus strand of NC_054061.1, from coordinate 26,427,507 downwards.
ATTTAATGTAATGTTCATCTATACATGTCCTCACTGTTTAAGAACTCTGCACAGGTGTTATTAATAAAATAAATTTATTTTTAAAAAGGATGCTATTCTATAAGCTTTGAAGCTCACACATAGTCTAACTTAACCCAGCTTGGGCTCATCTGGTCTTTAAATGACTTCTTTCATGTGGTCAGCCCACGAGCCATACGTACTGCTGCTCAATCACGCCACTGTACATCGTCAGCGTGAGGATGATTTGCATGATTTGCATTTCCTGTACCGCGTGAGCTTCAATGAGCTCTAAGCACCACGTACAAAAGAAACCACTGCCAAGTAATGCAAAGATTTTAGTTAAACCAGATGAGACTATTTTAGTCAGGCTGCCAATACTGGGGGGAAAAAAAAAAAGTCTCAGGGATATCCTGTTAAATAAGGATTTATTTGGAGGGAATCTGATCCTTAGATTCATACCCTTACTTTTAAAATATAAAAGTTGCATGAATACCTTAATAAACATGGCCTAGCAGAAAATAATTCAGCAAGAACATTTTTTTCCCCCCAGTGTTCCTTAGATTTTGGCACCATGCTATGTCAGTAATTTATTTATTTAATAGTATGTAAATGGGCTCTGATTACATTACTTTTCCTACTGTATAAAACTAAATCTAATTAAACCAAATTCACTGATTGTTGGTTAAAACTTCTCCCTATGAAAAATCTTTTATCACAAATGATCAATAAAAGTTGTTGGACAAATAACTGTGATAGAAACAGCATTACAGTGGGCTTCAATGAATAAGTACTAAAGTAAAAAAAAAAAAAAAAAAGTACCAGAGCCTCGCTGTCATGAAAAACAGAGACAGATGGGGAGACAGACCTATATGATGCTACAAATAGATGAATATCTTGCAAGGATTTCAACAAATGTTATAAGACCTAGTCAAATTTGAAAAACTACAGATTTGCTTGTGCTGCTGTACTGAAGTTCACCTGAAATATAAACCGTAATATGATCATAATATATATTATCAGTTTCAAAACTAACAATGCATATACAGGGCATCCTTAAACCTTTATAAGACCTTTTCTAGATAATGTCACAGTTAATAATGTCATTTAGTACAAACCCTGTGTTAACAAAACAAAAAAGATGAAGAAAATTTGCTTTCCTAGCTACTTTGGAGATGAGGTGTATCCTGTTCCCAACTTAAAAACAAAAGGTATGCACATAAACTTTGTGAGAAATACTGTATTTTATAGTAAGTCTCTCTTTAAAATGGCAGACAAGTTCAGAGACTGGAAAGATTAATAAATAATAACACACTGATACAGTGAACTGCATGTGATGAGCTACAGGGCGTACATCACGTATGCCTGATAGCAACCCAAGACAGTCTGTTCGAGCACTCAAGGAATCTGCATATAATCACGCTTAATAAAAACCACAGAAAACTCCCATTGCTGTTGCTTCCATAGGACGATTTGGTTTAGAAAATTAAGTGGCGCCTTCATTTTTTCGGCATCATTCAAACGTAACCAAAGAGAAGTAGAAGAAACTGTAACCGAAGGGTTAAATTCTGCCTTGAATACAAACATTCCACTTCCTCCATTGTTGTCTGCAAATACACAGTCAAGAAGCAACATTTAATCACAACACATACTTTCTATATTGTGACTGTAAGATTTAGCAATCGAAATGGCTACCGCAATAAAAATGCATTCTGTCACTTTTCCACTTAGAGATCCCCTGTAAAATGCTCTTATTTAAAGGTCAGCTAATTTTATTATGCAAAGTAACTAATAACCTTTATTAATTCTTAGGCTCGCAGTTTTCTAGCACATCAACCATATAAATAATAGACTGAAGGAAGATACAATACAAACCAAGCTCTTGAATACAGACTCTACCGTATTGGCAAAAATCTGTGTTTGCAATAGACAAAAGAGGGCATTAGATATGTTTTTTGCTCTGGAAATTATGAAAGCATGTATAGACGGAGCTTTTTAAAAAGCCAGGCTGCCGGTCCTCCCCCATGCTCCCAGATGCTGAGACCAGTGAACGAGGTGCTAAGTCCTCTAATATCCAAGCACAACCAATACTCCTGAATGTTATACAGCACTTTTTTTTTTTTAAAGTCATTTCCTAAATTTGCAGGACATCCACAATATTGGAGCAGATAACTATAAATTTTGCTCACAAACTTTTCTGCTGTCATTAATATAATGGCTGAACAACATGAAAATATCAGAGTGAAAAATACAAGTATTTCTATTTTAGCCTCATGACACGTCTTGTACAGAAAGTATTATTAATGTTGCACACTATATAAAAATGATACAACAGTATCCACTGTTTTATTAAGCATTTTTGTTTAAGTAGATCAGAACACAGCATTATTCATGTTCAGCCTTTCCGAGCACACTGCACTGGGTGAGATTCTTCCTAAGAAGCATTGCTACGCTTGAACCTAAAGATAGATAGCTATTTTTAGGTATTTAATCACATGAGGAAAAGACACAGTTTGTATCAGTCTTCTTTAATTTACAAAATAATTCCATAATGCACCCTGCGCGAATATCATCAAAATCCCTGGCACACAACCTCCGGGCTCACGCACCGCAAGTTGCGCGCCGGCTGCAAGTGGAAGCAAAATAGGTTTTAAAAGATTCCAGCAACAATAGTCTTGTGACTAAATCAGAAACAGAAGCAGAAGTCATGAGCCAAACAGATACCTATCGGTTTCCTTGGGCTTAATCTGATTAAAACATGGCTCTCAAAAATGTTAAATAGAATGCCACGTCAGAGAGCAGGCAAATGATAAAAATAGTTCATGACAGGAAATCATTATTAACCCAGCATTACTAGTGTATCTGTTATGGAAATTTCCCTGTAATTTTTCAAGGTTTCCCCTTATGCTTTTTCTTGAGTTGTCTACTACACTTCTCCCCCTCTCCCCCCCTACCTCAATGGCATGTAAGTTTGAGATGTAAAAAGAAAATTATCACTGCAATTTTCCAACTATACTCTGCTCAATACCATCTCAAGTGTGTCATACATCATCTTGTCACTCACTTTAACAAGAAATCACAGAATATGCAGAGGTAGAAAATAATCCAAAATGGGGAAGAGCCACTAAGGCAACAGCACATTCATATGCCATCGGGGGGGGGGGGGGGGGGGGGCGGCGGGCAGAGGGGATAAATTTAATCTTAATTTCAAGGACTTCCATAATGAAAGCATCTTAAAAATATTTAAGCCGGGGGCTGGGGAGCGGGGGGGGGGAGGTTCCTATGAAAAGATGCTGGGAATGACATTAGAGCTATTCTAGAGTCCACCAACCGAAATGAGAAGAACAGAACTTTTGATAATACACTATTGCAGATCAACCTTAAGGCTTTTTAAAGCATTACACAAAAAAAATAGAATTCATCACCCTAAAAAAACCCAATAAAAACATATTACTACTATCCTTCCTACTACTACCACCCCTCTAACCACCATCCTCTGGACTCTCGTGCCTTTAGAGCACTCCATAAAATACAACCTCGACTTGCAGCACCCTGCCTTTAGTTACATAATCCAGAAAAACCTCTTACAAAAAACCCAACCAACCAAAAAAATAAACACACAAAATACTTCTACAAGGTCTTATCTTAGAAGGCTAACTCCAAATACTAAAAATCTATTTTGGCATATTGAAGAGGCTTCAACAAACGTTAACAGCCACCCCCCAAAAAACCCTGATTTATTTTTAAAGTGTCACTGGTGGGGAAAAAACCCACCATCAATCAAATTAGCTGTCTTTTCATTGAAAAGAGACATTTCATTTCTTAATGATGATTCAGGCTTCTCTGAAGAAAAGTGACAGTTTAGCTGACCGTTGATGCTCTGGCTTTCCACCAGGCCACCCAACGCCCCTCCTGTACCACCTCCCGTCCTCCCACCAGCCCCTTCGCCATGGCACATGGACACTCAAACACCAGCAGGTTTTCACATTTTAAGTCAAACGCTGAATTCTTTGCCACTGGCACATCGTAAGACAAACACATGATGTGGGGAAACAAAGAGGTACTTCACAGAGAAACATCTAGACAGAAGTAGGACTGGTTCTTTAATCAAACTCCAGCTACTGCCCACCTAAAATCTAAGGGTGACAATCACAGGCATAATGACAATTTTTAAAGACAGTCACCATATGCTTTGCAAGTGTTTTCTAAGGTCTTCTTGATTTTTGTCCTGGATGTTGGCATATTCACCCCACAACAGCCGAGCTATATCAGACTCGGCATGAAAGGGAACATGCATCCTATTTACAGCAGTGCTTAAACATCATTCCATAAAGAGTTGTCCAAGACCACTCACATCTATTCTTCTTAATATTCCTCCCACATTAAGAAATTATTATCTGATACAGGCAGTAATCAGCTCATGGTCTAACTACAGTCATCCTCCTTGACAAAGCAGGGAAAAAAACACCCAACTGTGAAGTCAAGGTTCAAAACATCCACATTTATTGAGATCAGCACAAATTTATTTAGATCTCAACGCAACAAGACCGAGTGCTATCTCTTGACATGGAAAGGCCTGTCTGCCGGTATTTCTGCAGTGGGTCTCTACTGGGACACATGCAACGTCACAGCAAAGGGGACACAGCCTGGGATGCCAGCAGAAAAGCTGGTGACACTTAAAGCAGAACTAGTTTTACGTTAAGTTTTGCCATGCTGGAACATGGTGAAGCAGAAAATTCATGCTGTCCTGCCACCCGAATTAAATAACTTCTGAAATAACAATTGAGAAATATGGACTAATAGTTTATTAATTTACTACAGTATTAATAATAGCAGTACTAATATTAAGCACAGGCCACAAGACAGTGCCAAGCATGCCCACCCAGGGGATGACTGAAGGGGCAGTGTTCAAGCATGCGCCACCAGCCACCCGGATCAATGCAAACTTGTTCACAACGTGCCTTTTCTCATTTCATACCCCCTCTCAGACCCATTTTCTCTATATTACCCCAGGAAATGAGATGTGCAGGGGCAAAAATGCACAGGCCTTTCTGTGGTTCTTAGGAGCAAAAATATGTATGTGAAGTTATACAGAGGGCCAGAACACCTCCGATGGCTGAAGGCTAAATGAGTCATCCACTTCAGAAGAATGACCAGTAATTAAACAAGAATCTGTAAAGCTGTTAAGTGCAAGTATCAATTTCAAACTATGACACTGAAGGGGGAGAAGCTTCCCATGCACTGAAACCATCGATCTCTCATACAGTGGAGTCGCCTGCAAAATAACCTCTCACCTAAGGAAATTCTTCTCCTTAGGAAGCCAAACAAAAACAATCTAAAATATTTATTGCCATAAATTTCATCCCTGTTCCATAAACCGCTTAAGAGACATGACATCATGCTAACTACCTAGACCCGTCTGGTTGATAATAGTCCCAGATTTCAGGCTGAAGACTAAACTGCAGCAGCATGGAGGGGTGTGAATCCACAGGTCATCACAGCTGTGGCACACAAATCTCGCTCGCCAAAGCCAGAGCTGACACTCCAGCAATTATAGAAGGTCTGGTGGTGGCAGAGGCTGACACCACAAAGAACAATCCTTGCAGTATTTTTGTCTTCTTTTGAGCCTCCTTGGAGTGGAAGTAGGAAGGCTTTCCTTTAAGTGGGGACCAGACCCAACTGCTCCATCCTCCTGTTCCTGCACCCACAGTTCTCCTTTCATATAGTACCAAGTCTGTATCTCCTGGGCGTATTTCCCGATGCGTTAGCAAAATAATTAGCAAGCCTCCTGCCCTGATGGGACATTCTGTCCGTTTTCTATCAACACAGCAAGCTGCATCTCCCTTAGCTCCACGGTTTCTTCCACTAGACCTGTAGCTATATGATCTAAAGCCTTTTCATGCTTTGCTGAAGTCCATGTATACAGACCGTTTCTAAAGCTTTTCTAGAAGTATTTCTCCACTTTCCCCTTTCTAGCCCCTTACACCACCAAGTGCCAAGCACCTGGCAACCCAATATTTGCCCATCAGGCTGCAGACACGATTCTGAATCGTCTTGACTCAGGTTGTGACAAGAAAGGATCCCCAAACGCACTGTTCCCTGCTTCTGCAGGAGGGAGCAGATGGCCAACTTCCAGATGGCCGCCAACCTCTTCTCACAGATTTCAACATCTGTATCTTGAATTCCATCTCAGAGGATGGTTCTGAGACAGACTGCAGGTCACTGCCCACAGCTCCTGGCTACACGGCTTATCCACAAGCCAAAACATTTTGCAAAATGCAGAATGACAAGCCTGAAAAAAAGGTTAAGATTAATTAAAGTTAGCAACAGGGCATAGCTGAAAAAGTCAAAAAAAGTTCAAAAGTAGATGTTAGTGAAGGAGAAATCCATCTTAAATGTATTTTAAGGGTATCTCAAATCAGGCTTTTTCTCAACCAGCCACAAACATCCCTTGCTTTCCACATGACACCTTGTAAAGCAAGGACATGCCTCAGTGCCGGTTCATTTGTACCTAACAGGAATTAAAGATGCAAACCATGAAAACCCAATCAACCCCAATGCTTTTGTTTGCAGGTCACCCCACAGCTAAGAACAGGCTTATTTTTCAGCTTCCAGATCAAGAGTCCAGCACTCCAAGACCACTCACAAATGGGTCAGATCCAGCTTCAAATGCAATAAACTTCCCAAGATTCACTGAAACAGTGGTCAGCCTAAAGTAGCCAAAGAGTAATTTGTCAGATTTGTGGACCATCTAAGCGTAATTTTAATGCAACCACAAATTATAATGTTTCTTCATATGAATTTAATCCAACTCCTCTTTGGGGCAGTTATAAAGCTTTAAATCTACCAACAGGAAGGTAACAAAACAATTTTGACTGCCACAGTAAGAAGCTGGTATGAATTAATGACTCCACCAATTTTACAGCATATATTCTCCTGTATATTTAAGAGATTCAAAAAGTAAAATGTTACTGCATTCTTATTCCGAGTGCACAATCTCCTCAAAAAAACCTATTTGGAGACATTTAAAAGAAAAAAGTATTCTACAATAGCAAAAGTGAGTATAACGCATTTCAAAATCCATTAAAATATAAACTTCTGGTTACAGGCGCAACAATCTGCCTAATTAGTTTTTCCTAATTAGCAGGATGCTCTAACCTCTTTAATAAGACTTCTGTGGACAGAATGTTCCATATTGGTTATCCATCTGAGGAAAAAAACTAAACAAATACTTCTGAAGTACAGCTAATAGAACAAGCGTGGTTGGGCTTCATGGTCAGAAGGATGCTCTGGCATGTAATGCTGGCAATCTGCAGAAGCATGGAATATTCTACCTTAAATACGCCACCACTCACACGACAAACCCCTCCATATTTTAAAGGCAAAATTAAAGATATTACATATGACAGTTAACAAAGTTAGTTTTAAATTCCACAGCATGTGCTGGGAGGGGGAAAAAAAAAACCCAAAAAACAAAAACAGAACAACAACTACAACAACAAAAACACAACAAAAAAACACCCCAACACCCCCATATGTAAGGACCAAAATGCACTGTGGAAAGTGAGCTAAAGAGCTAATGGGAAGGCAAATACCACAGCGATGCTGTAAGAACCCGGAGCGTGGCTGCGCAGTTGTTTTCCTCCACTGCAAAGCATTTGCTTCACGTGCACAGCTTTTGTACCTTCCTCTTCATGATTCAGAGCCTTAGTGTGTACCTAGCAATTAACAGGTAACAATATTATCTCCAAATCCCATCTTATCCAATAAACCAAACCAAACTCTAATTATTCCTATACATCGATCGTGTAATTCAAAGGCTATCGGTTAAGAGAAACGCAGAGCCCCAGCAACATCTGTGGTCAGAGGCAGATGCTCAAGATAAAGAAAATTCAGGCCCCTGTTTTATTATGAGTTTGCAGAGCAGCTGCTGTGCTTCATCTCAACAGCTGAAACATCCTTAATACCGCTTAAAATTGCAGGAAGCACACAAGTGCCTCCCGCTCCCTCCCTGTCACCCGCTCATTCACCCCGCTCGCTCAGACGCACCAGCTCCACCCACGCTCCCACCGCAGCGGCCTCATCACCCACCGACGCATCTCTTGAAAGCACAGGAAAACTACTATATCCCTCACTTTTTTCCAATCAATAGCTAAGAAAACTGAAGAGCCACATGCAAAACAATCCAAGAACTGAGACATCATAAATATTGCCTTCAAACATGCCTGAACCCCAGAGGCCCCCCTACAAACCAGTGTCAATGACCTTCCGTACAACTGTTAACACTGGAAATTAGTACTTTAAAAGTATAGATGCTTACTTTTTAATACTGGACATATACTATTCCACTCATCATAACATAGCATGGCATATTCAAATCTAGACCTTTTTCTATTTTGATATGCAAAAATATATATATTTTCAGTCTATTTACACCAGAAGGAGTATGAATTCAATGCAAGATGACTACCTAGGTTCTCTGCTCCATGTAAAACAAAAAAAAACAAAAAAAAAAACAAAAAAAAAAAAAAAGAAAAAAAAAGGAAAGAAAATTAAAAAAAAATGGTAGGTGTTATCATTTCCAACTCCTGACGCTCTTTTGAATAATTAAGTTAGACTGGTTTTCCAGAGTCTTTTCCGGAAACTATTCTTTTCTGAATCTCCTCCCTATCACCTCTGCCTAGAGAACTTCCATCATCTTGGGGAAGAGCCGAGATCTGTGTTGAAAGCACTTCAGACCTGAATGCTTCAACAGCAACACAACCCACTGAAGACCGATTCCAAGTCAGCTTGGAGCTACAAGATCCTTTGGAAGGCCGGCACCAAACCTCGCAGGAGTGAGCACTACTGCAAACCCGCCTCCACCTGTATAGCCCTGAGTAGATGATAATGCAACAGTCTAGAGTAGATAGCGCTGAGGATGCTGTAGCCAAGTCCTCTTCCACACAGGTCTCTTGACTCGTATCTGGAAGACACCACCTAAAGCCATCATTAAACACAACGGTCGATTGACTCTGGACAGCTGAACGTCTCTCCCACCCAGAACCCTGGAGTTTTGTGAAAGTAATGGAGAGAAAAGGCAAGACCAGCAGGGTCAGCAGGCGTCTTCTATGATACAAGAGGAGGTATGAAGTCACTACTTGCTCCTGGGATAACTGAGAGTCAGAGATACCAAGAGATGTGTAACACCCGATGGCAAAGCTGGGCTAACTCAAGTTACTCCCAAAGCACCTACCTAACTTCTTTTTCCACCCAATTTGATAGCGCGCAGCTAAGACTCAGATGGAACAATAATTCAGAACCAACTTTACAATGAAGAAAGCAAAAAGAGGTAATCTAAGGGCCAAAGTTCAAACACGAATAAACAACAAAAAGGTCAGTCTACTACTAAAAAACAAAAAACTTCAAAAACTTGCCAAATATGACAAAATAGGTTGTTCGCAGCAAACCCCTGCAACCCATCCAGTCAAAGCCTTCATGCCCCTCCATCCACCCCCACCCAACACGAGCCCAAGCCTGTGTCAAGATGAACGGAGCATCCTTGAAGGAAAAGAGGCTAGAAGCACACATTCCTTTTTTTGTCAATGGCTACAAGGCAGGCAGAAGCTATGCCTCGCACTGTAAACACCATCATGTAGGGCACTTCAGTACTTCTCTCAGAAATAACACCTAATTTTGGCTCATCTACAATTTATTACAGTACACCTATAGCAAAAGAAAAATCTTCTAAGTTAATTTAGGATTCATTTCACTCTAAAAAATAAAATAAAAGATAACTCCTTTGTTACAATTCCCCTTGAAATTCATCTCCTGTTCTTGCACAGCTTTACTATCTTTAGCATTATTTCTCCAAATTCGTTTGGCATATAAAATTTTTAGCTATTATGTTTCTAATAAAATTGATTACCGGGAAATTTCTGCATAAAAATAATTCAAAATAATTCTATTCCTTAGGGTTTAAACATAGAGATGTCGCTATGCATGGTAACTGTCCCATGTTTAGTGAGTTACAACTATTCTGTCACAAGTAGGAAATGCATTTTGCTCACAAAAGCCAAAGGCACTATCAAACCTGCAGCAATCTGCAGAACAGTAGGAAAAAAATGCCTGCTACTAGATAACGGTCCCATTTATCATTCTTAAATTCCATCTTTAATTAAAAATGGGATATTCTCTTACATAAATAAAAAAATGCAGATGTTCTCAAATTACTCCTCTTCAATTTTTTTAATTCTTCCATATATAATATACATAGTATGAAAGGTGTTCAAAAATTTCTTCATATTATGTAATACTTAATTCCATAAAGATTTTTCCATATTCTAAACAGACACACATCTTCATTACATGCAAAACATGCCATGTTAAAAAATATTATCAGTCTTAAAGAAAACACAAGTTAACATAACTCATAGTAGGAATAGTAATTAACTGCAACAAAAATCTGAAATAAATTTTCTAGTGTTTTATCTGTAACAGTCCATACCTTTTTTAAAACCATTTGATAAATCATTGAAAAATTTAAGTAGTTACACAGGTTTTTCTCACACCAGTTTTACATCAGGAGGGCCGCTCTAGATACATCTTTCCTCATAATTATTAGAAATAATATTGTTAACAGGTATAAATTCTTCCAGTCTTCTGCAAAAATGAAATCGCTTCTATATTTTTGATGTTGTGTCCACTGCTGTTTCCCTCGTTCTTTTTTCAGGTTGCTATTAGACTGACATATAAGCTCCAGTGTGCAACAAGTAAAATGGAAATTAAGGAGACCTAAAACGAAAAATAATGAACAAGTAGGCAAGGTTATAAACATAAACAATAAAAAAAAAAATGCTTTGAAACAGAAAGCATTCTTTAAAATGACTGTGTCCACTGGACCATCAGAGTATATGTGCAGGAGGAAGGGAGGAAAAGACAGGGACAAAGGACAGAGGCAAGGAAGGGAAAATATTGTTCAAGGGAATAAGGGGATTGCAAAAATCATTATAGAATGATGGACAAAAAAAAGCCTTTTGATTGCTTTGTATTTGTCAAAGATATTCAAATGAATAGACATAATTTACACAGATTCTCAATTTCTTTTTTTGAAGGGAGGGTAAATTAATCATCATAATGATTCAAAGCATAGCAGTAACAGGTATCATTCCCAAGTACCATGGGCTGAGTGAATGTAATGGGGAAGAGGAGGAAGAAATACATGATCAAACTGTGGTTTGAGGGAGTCAGAAGTCCATCTTAAATTAGACATTTTCCGTTCACACCATAAACTGGCATATAGATTGTAATCAAACTACAGCCTAGGTATATGTTGCATGTTTAGGGAACAAACCACATCACAATGCACAAACCCAAGTATTTTACGCGTCCATTTAGATTAGCAGCTCAGTTTGACACCAAAGAGCATTTACGAAGCAAGCATCCATCTCACACCACGTGCCTCAGCTCACACCAGTGGTCTCCAAGGTTATGAGCTGGAGCTTTAGATGAAACCACACCAGGTGGTGATGCTCCTGGAGAGCATTTACTGGACTCCAGCCTCGTCTTACAGGCATCCAGCCCATAAGAACCAGGCTATGCTAGTTTGAAGCAAAAACCCCCGAAATAACGTGCTGTGTGGACGTTGGACTGGGAGCACCACTTCACTCTGCCACCTCTCCACAACCCTATCAAGCTGTGCTGCTTGTCAACAGGCACCACCTGCCCACAGGGTCACGTGCCCAGTATAAATCCATATACAGTTGTAATCCCAGAGGAATCAAGGAGATAAAACCAGAAAATACCTTTGGGCACATTTTCTGGAGCAACCACGGACCTGGTCAGCGCCTTCAAAAATCCATGCTGAAATTCAACAGGCACCCACAGCAGATGCTAACAGCCCACACAGCTGGCGTCAAAAAGCCGCTGTACTGCTTGAACTCCCCACCCGTACCACCCGCACACGTCAGAGAAAGCCCCTACCCAGCGGTTAGGGCAGTCAACGCAGACCAGGCGGGCTGACAGCAGTCAACAGAATTCTCCGTCTGTTGTCTTCTAGCACCTGAGGTGTTCCCAGCTGCCTGAACCAAGACCTTCAAACTTCAGTGTATTTGGGTCAGACAGGAGCGGGCAGGGGCAGTGGCAGCGTTTAGGCAGGTCTTCTCCCAAACCCATTTAGCTACAAACAGTTTGAATAACATAAAATTTCTTTTCGTTATGTATCAATTCACAAAACCCAGCCAAGCTGTGAGTACTCATTAAGAAAGCTAGTTATTTATGACACTGGAATACAAACCTATAAATTCAAATCCTGTGCAAGCCAAGTATCTGATAAAATGTGTGTTATTTACTTCTTAGGTGGGGAAAAAAAAGGGATTTGAGATTTGGAAAAAAAGCAGCACAGAAAAAAAAAAAACCACAACAATTTTTCCTCTTCATTACATGCAAACCAAAAGCTTTGTTTCTATCCCTTTAGAAGACCAATTTAGTGCTATGGACTAAAACGAGAACGAATTATAGAAACTATCGTATTCTTTATAATACAGTACTGTGTATGTTTGTGATTTGAAAATAGAAATGTAATCCATAACTAATCTAGAAATAAAATATATACACAGCAACCATTTAAAGGGATAGATAAAATACTCATTAAAATCCTAAGTGTAGAAATACGGAATCATAATGCACAATTTCATTACTTTTTACTGCCAGCAATGTAAATATCAATTCTCCAGGTGATTCATAAAATTCATTTTAGAAAGAAAAATAAGGATTTCACCCAGCATTCGAGAACGTAAAGAAAAACGCATGCAAGGGTTTGAAAAAACAGATTGTTCTTTCCGTGTCTCATCAGAATATTTTTCTGGAATTTCAGCAAATCTTTTATACATCAAACAGACAACTGCCATTTCACATTAGCACTTTCTATAGATCACCCAGCAGTCCCAACCAGCGTCCTTCCCGGTCCTGCACCTCTCCTTCATTGTGTTCATCATCCCCATCTTCCTTCTGCCAAATTTGAGAAAGTATATACAATTCCACTGACTTCAAAGGAAGGGACTTGCATTTAAATTCATTTAAAACCTCATTTAACTATCCAAATTGTGAAATTGCCTAATAACAGGACCGAATTAAATAAATAAAAAAAATAGCAAATTAAACTACTAAAGTTTTTGGAGGGAAGAGTGCATGTGGGGGTTTCCACACAAAAATGTAAAGAAAACCTGTCACTTTTAAAAGGAATAGCTACCATCTGCCAGCATTTTATCTGAGGCAAAGTTGATTAATGCAAAGTGAATGTTTAAGATCACATTGCTGTCTGCCTGAATAAATTCCAGGTAGTTTACTTAGGAAATTATTTGTCCTCTTTCTTAAAAGATTATTTTTTTTTCTTGATATTGGATTCCCCAGCTCCCAGGAACTTAAGCAGCCGGATCCAAGTATAAAAACATTTGCTTTTAAAGCACCGTACTGCCCAAGGACCGTGCGCACCAGAACACTGCTCCTGGCCCCTCCGCGCGCAGCAGCAAGGTAATTAATCTGCCTGACAAAGGAGATCCCACCTCCTTCACTGGCTGCATGAAAACTTGCAGGCAGTCTCTCTCCATCATGCCAAAAAGTAAATTTCAGCGGTCTAATTGTGAGCAAAGAAACCACAGCAGTGCCGTTATCCTCAATAGGAAACGATTTTGCCCTTAGACCTTACCTATTTTTTTAGTGGATTACTTCATTTTTTAAACTGGATTTTTTTACTTTTTTTTTTTTTTTTTTACTGATTACTTACTTTCATTAACACCATCTACCCAATTAAAAAATAAAATAAATCCATTACAGAATTTCAACTTTTTTCTTCTGATAACTTAAACAAAGCATCTCTTTACATTAAGTGTTCTGACAAAAGCGTTCGCAAATACGTTCTGCTACACGCTTTTCTTCAGAAGCTTACTTTGAGCAGTAACGTTTTCAGAAGAAGCTTCCAGAACAGATTTTGGGTGATATTAATCTAAATCACACAAATGCCAGTTTTACGCGTACATTCCCATGTTACGTACTCCCAGATCAGATGGCCTCCCAGTTCTCCCTCCTGAGAGAGAATTTCACACCCGTTACTCAGGCTGGGACACCCTCCATTATCCAGGGCTACAGAAGTGGAGGGCATCAGCTGTGATAAGTGGTGGAGCTTCGTGCCGTTCCATATGGACGTATATTCTCTTTGCTTACACTCTAAGCTGGCTGGACACCAGCCAGCTCTGGTCAGAAGTCACAAAGTTGTTTTAGCTCAGTACATGGTGCCTGCGTCTCGTATCTCGGTAGGGTTTATTGGTTTAGGCTCGACATGGTGCTAGGACGGCCATCTGGCCCCCAGCGCGCCGCGAGCTCCCAACCAGCTAGTTCAAAGCGTAGGCAGGATGAACATGTACGCGTTTGCACAAGCCCGTGTGAACTAACCTTGGTGAACTCAACTGATTCATTTAAAATAAAATGAAATAAAAAAAAAATGCATGCAAAATTTAGCGCTAATGAAATTAAAGAAGTAATGACCCTTCGCTTAGCTAGGGATCGTAAAGAAGGAGCACAGGGCTAAGCGGGGTCTCCTGTACCCTTCTTTGGGCATCACTACAGCAAGGTAAAGAATATTGTTATTTGCATCCAGCAGGGAGGCTAGAGTCAGTTACACCCCCGTGGTATATTCAATCAAAGATGAGACCTGAACCTTGTCTAAATTTAGGGGATACTAACTATTACATGTAGCCACCTTATTTCATCATGCCTTTACATCAACTGATCGAACTACGAAGGCCAACTCACCAGCCTACTTTCTAGGAGCACGTTCCACTGCATCTAACAAAAACCCGCAGTTAAAACACAAACGCTTTACACTGAGCAACAAAGAAATGGCGTGAAACTAACAGCAGCTCCAGGCAGCAAATTATTCCGTAATTCCAAGAAAGTAAGCCACGTCCCATCTTCAAATGTAACAATAAGACCAAAATACACAATTTTGGTGGTAGATACCATAAAAATTGAATCTCATTTATTCACCTATATACAGAGGGAAACACCATAAAATATGACCCAAAAAATAGTATCAGGTGAACTTTTTTTTTTTTTTTTTTTTAATTTGCAGGTACATGGTTATCTTCTATTTAACTCACAAGTACAGTTACTTATTTCTTACCTGAGTGTTATCCAAGTCAAATGCTAGGGAGGCCCCTAATGCAGGAAAAATTATTCCACTTCCTACAAAGAGTATATGAAGATGCCCTTCCAGTGTTTGACAAAGATATAAAAAGACAGAAATGTTTCCAGCACAAGTGGGCATCTATGTATTCAGCTTTAATGAAATGGCTGAAATTTGCCCTGCTTGGCTTCAATTTGCATCTTCAAACATCATATTATCCAGGACATATTATCTGCAGGTATTTTTTTGAAAAGAAAGTATCTAGAAAACAGTAAGTACTCCAGCTCGCAAATGCTCTCACATGCAAGCTGTGTTCTGTTTTCAGTGGGACTGAACTACTCACTGGAATAAAAATCTACAGGATCACTGCTTCTAAAAGGACATTTAGGCAACACCAGTCCATCAGTTAGTACAGACCTCATTTTATAACACATTTTCTCCTTATAGAACAGAATGAAAAAATCCTAAATCTTAACAGGTTACTTAAATAAGAAAAATCTCCCATCTACGTTACATTCTGTTGGAATATATATACTATACGTTGCCGAACATCACACACACTCCAGGTGTGTTTTTTTTTTCAATTAACAGAGCTCTAAAAAGAATGATTTTCTCTTTTGTAAAATGTAAAAAGCACAGAGTTTGTCTTTAAAATATAGCTGTCAAATATCAAGGGGTATATATATGCTAACATTTACCCTAGGGGTATTTCAGGGCTAGAGTCTGTTACAAATAAAATCTTTATTCATATGAACAGCTACCTGGGGGGCAATACTGAATGTTACACATAATATTTATATATATATGTATATTTAAAATAATCTAACAGTGCTATTAAAACAAACTGGAAGCTACGCTGCATTTAGCCTCTCAGTTTTGCAGACCTATGTCTTACATTACTAACTTTTTTGCTTTTGAATTACTTTCTGCAGAGGATAGTCCCTAAAACATAAAATGCTTTCGTCCAGTGTGTCATATCAACTGTTTTATTATTTGAAATTTAAAAGATTGTTCATGGTAATAAAGAATAGAATTAGGGGGAAAAAAAAAAAAAAAGAAAAGAAACCTCCTTCTATTTTCCCCTCCATTAAATCGTGCAACAGTATTTTCCAATTTGAGAACTTTCCTTGAAATAAGAACAAACAAAAAAAAAAGGCTACAAAATTTTTTTGTTACGTGCTTTCTGGAATTACTGAACAGCCACTATGTGCTATGGAAAACAACTTTAGAGAAGAACAGACATCTACATTTATCAAAGAGTTTAAGCTGTCTGAAGCAAGTTGGGAGACAAAGCAGACAGCGCAGCAGCCCAGCAGACTGCCAGCAGCCCGAGGAGGTCACGGCTCTCCGCTGGACCTTCCTAATTTACGGAATGAAGATGATAATATTCCTCTGACCCCTAGCAAAACTCTGTAATTGTTGAACAACTTGTCTAGAGAAAGCAGGCTAGTTCTGCCCTTTCCCCGTGCATTTCAAATGCTGTGATTTGGAAATTGCCAGCACCAGGATGAAAGCCCCTGTACTAAGGCAAGGTCCAGGCAGACACCTTTCCCTTCCAATTAAGGAAAAATCATGTGAGTCTCTGTATAGCAATTAAGGAAGTTCTTAAAATCACTCAGTTCTGTGCCTGCTGTACATCAATACATTAAACCATTTCAAGTTTACTAGCCAAGGGAGCCACCTTTAAAAACTCTCCTTATGGCCTTCCAAGTTGGAGGGACTCGCTGCGTGCCTGATCTTCCCCATTCATCAGGGCTCCTGTCCTCCTTTAAGGAGATGAATGAAGACGTGAGCTGGGTTAACGACACGTTGCACAATGAAGCCACGAAAACAGAAAAGCCAACATTTTTCTAGAGAAATACAGCACAGCCTTTGCATCAGGGCACTAATATAAATCTGTGCAGCCTTGCAGATAAAATGCTAAGCGTCCGATACCTTCCGTAATAGCCACGTGTGTTCTCCTGGAAGGGTGAGGACATCTCCCTGTGACAGTTCTGGATAGATCTCCTCGTTCTTGCACAGGAACACCATTTTATGGCATGCCAAGATACCGGCTGCACGGTTCACAAAAGTAACGTTAGATGCATGGCTCGTTACCAATTCAGCTTTAATTCTTACTCAGGAGAGTACACGTCTGTTCTTCGATAAAAGTATTTGCAATTTCACATAAACTGTCTGGTCACTACAGAGTATTTGAATTTAACATCTGTGATTCTGCACTGTATACTCTGCTTCAAAAGCACTATTTAAAGACCGTTCCTTAAGTCACTGAACATCACCTGAAAACCAACAAACCTCCTTCCTTCCTATGATCAGCTTTTACGTATTGCAGAACTTTTAAAACATATGTATACTACTGCTGTACAGATGTACGGCAATACCAGACTTATTAGCATCAGTAGTATTTCTCATATATACCAGCATGTTGAAATAAAGTACAGTTTGATACTAAAATTTCGTAACGTAGCTCCGTTACCAACAGTGCTCGCACTCGAAATATTTGTGACCTTTCTGTATTACTAAGCGCACAGATAGAAACATATTCATGAAACATCACATTTATGAAAATCATTGGCAAAAGAAAATTTTAATTCTACGAATAATGTCAATATTATAAATAATGCAAATCTTGTATTTCCCATGACCCCACGAGAAAGTTGAAATATTTAAATGTGTAATTCAAACACACACTCCTGCAGTTTACAATGAGGATTTTGTCTTAATACGGAAACAGGTCTTTAGTGGTTACTAGCAAGCTGGAAATAAAAGAATGAATGTTAATTTTAATCAATGTTTTTTTCTATCAGGAGAGAGTAGTCAGCTTTATTAGGTTGTAGTCTGATGCACTTATACTTTCAATTTAATAAAATATTTGAAACATTCAATTACAAAACAAACATTAAAAATGTGCAAGTAAAGCAGAAGGTACCTCTAATCAGTTTTCCTCTCACCAGTCACATCGGCCCTTGCTCCTAATATTTTATCCTGCCTGCGAGGACAAGGTACATACTCTTTTTATAACATCGCATCTTTGTCAACTTTGACTATGTGATTCTGTCTGATCAAACTCACAGCAACAGCAAAGGAAAAGCTTTCCTCTCTAAGATGCTCTATTGGTTAGACCAGATTTATTTGCTGTCAGTAAAGGTTATATTTGCACATAAGTCTATGACAGATTGCAAGTTTATTCACTTCAAGTGAGTTTTCAGGCTGCTGGGTTGAGGGTTTTTTTTGTTGGATGGTTGTTTTTCCTGTGGGATTTGGGGGGCTTTTTTTGCCATCAATTCCCTCCCCCTTCCCCCAAGATGTGGGTTACTTGACAAATTGGAGTTAAGTTATCTTAGGTCAATGTAACTGTAAGTTAAACTAATGAAGTGTATGTCTATGAGTGATGTCTGATTAGTTTAATACAGTTAGTGCTGGACAGCTTGGGCTGCTGACCTTGAAGGAACACAGATAACATTGCGATGCGTTGGAGGATGTGGTAGTGATACAAGACAAATTTACATAACAGTTTGTCATATACACTCCTCCAAAACAAAATTGTTGCAAAAGGAAAGCAATAGGAAACCAACACTAAAAGCCTTGCACAAGACAAACTGGGGAAAATTAATTTTAACATTTGGCTTGGGATGGGAGCTTATTTTAACTGCAAACCAGAAGCAGGCACAGAAAAGGTGTACATTTATATAGCATGCGTTCCAAAACGGATTAGACATTGCATCGGCTGTTCAAATGCAGCCTTCTACAGCACAAGATCTACTCTCAAAAAAATCATATCCCTTCCCCAGCCGACTAGGTCTACTTGCTCCCGGTAACAAACACCAGACCCCAATGTGAACTGTAACTAGTAGTTAAGCACATCATTTAGGTGTGCTCAGACTCCTACTGAAATTCATTCCGCCGCTGAAAAGCAGCTGCTGGTGCTAAAACATCCCCTGGCACAAACAGTCCCTCTCCATGAAGGTGCAAAGTCAACCAAGTGCTCGTTCCCGTGCCGTGCAGCGCGGCATGCCACTGCTGAAGGCAATCATCTTACCACATCTCAACCGATCAGGTAGGCCAAGCAAAATCGCTGGGTTTAAAGACAGCTCGTTCTAGAGTGACTGATTCGCACTACATGATAGCTATCTGATGACCTAAATAGTCTGTTTTTATCAGTCCAGGTTCTAGCTGATAGAAATTTGCCACTTACATAAATGCATAATTGACATCCAACATCCACAGTTGCTGGCACATTACAGAACTGGACCATCATTAAGATAAAACTGCTCCCTTAATCCTCCAGGTCAGCCTGAGCAGCACGCTGATAAATCAGACTTGCTAATAGATACATCCGAGGGCAAGCGAGGAAGCTTGCAGTGTTCACATCTGTGCCATCTTTCAGCCTAAACTGTGAAGCACAGTTCAAACCTTTCAGTGTTACTGAACTCACTTGATAATTTTAAATTAAGTTGTACATATACATGTATATGTAAACAGGTATCCATACTCTTGCACCGAGAGACTCTCAAGGACTAGCGATGCAAGACAAAATAGTGCAGGAAACCCTAAAACATGGCAGTCGTTTCCCAGTTATACCCCAAAAAGTCCATGCAAGATGGAAGTCTCCATCTGCCTGCACACACACACACACGTGCGTGCGCATAACCACGCACTCACTGCAGGAGACCTGGTTGAAGGCCCCTCTAATTCGAGCTCAGAAATGATTCAGTTCCTGGGTTACCTGTAATTAGCACTTGCTGGCACTGTTTGCATGAAATACAGAGCAGCAGTCCGTGCCTTCCAGTGCCACTTCTTGGCAGGCAGCGTATAGAGGACACAGTCATCTTGTAGCTCTTCCTGGAGAAGATCCATCAGCTGTTTGTGGGAACCACCGTGAAAGGCTTCAATGAGAAGAACACTCATTTTCCAAGCACTTCAGAACAGTCTGGATTCTGAAAAATGACAACAGAGAAATATTTCACTTTAGTAATACATCTTATTTTTCTTATTTAAGAAAATTATATTGGAAACAGCAGAAACATATTGCAAGGCCTTACAGTGTCTTCATCTTTCCTGTGAAATTAATCCTTCACATTATATTAATGAGTTTATTTCAGCAAAGGCTAGTTAGCAATTATGATGACAAAATTATCACACCTATTAGTTTCAA
The DNA here is from genome assembly GCF_017639655.2 of Falco naumanni. Taxonomy (NCBI): domain Eukaryota; kingdom Metazoa; phylum Chordata; class Aves; order Falconiformes; family Falconidae; genus Falco; species Falco naumanni. Next base: position 26,407,195 of record NC_054061.1, on the reverse strand, counting down.
CCATTAAAAGATACCATTTGTAATTTTTAAATGAATCAAAACGTGCAGGAGTAAAAATACTGTATTTTGAATTTATTGTTTTGTTTTCAATCAGATACTGAAAAGCAGCTTTACTTTACACGCTCAAATACAAACAATCCTTCTATAGGTTAGGAAGTAGTTTATTCATTTTTACATAGGTTTCCCTCCTCTTCCTGACAGTAGATAAAGCTCAAGAACAATGCAAACAGCCTTCAGCCCCAGTAGTTGCTAATAATGGTAATTTGGGCAAGTGACTTAAAGCCAGATGCGTGGAGCAGCCTTGGGAGATGCAGTCTGAGCATCCCCCGGGGACTCTCCCCTGCATCACTGGGAGCGGGGATAACCACCCAGGCAACATGCTCAGACCCTACCAGAGGTGTACATAACATCGGGGGTTTTTGTTTCTTTGGGGTTTTTTTTCGGGGGGGGTGTGTGCAAGGTTTCAGGGGATTTTGTTTTGGAGTACTCTGAAATGGCTGGAAGAGAACAGCATCACAGGCTTAAGGAGGCTCTCAGATGAGAAGCCACAGAGCTGCTCACAAACAGGATGCAAAATGCGCTGCCCAAAGCAAAGGAAAAGACAAAAACCCTGTGACTATTGCTCATCTCTTTCATGAGTCACAGACTTGGGGTACTGAAAAGCTGCTTTTCAGATGCTTCAAGCAAAACCATCGCATACAAAAGTTGAAAAAAAAAAAACCCTGAAAGGTCTTCGCCATCCATGGCTGCCTCTCTGATGGTTTCTTCTCAACACACCCTACCAAGGGAGAGCTCTTGGTTAAACTTATTTGCTCAGGCTTCGTGTTCGATGCTGTATATCACAAAACCGTACATCCATTTCCTGATCTGTAATTTCTAGTGGTTTCAGACTGTAATCCTTACCTTCTCAAAGCCTCTGGTGACAAGAAGTGAGAATTCAGAGAACTACATACTCTCCAGAAAAATCTCAACCATCATCTCAACTTTGGAATTTAGTTAAACTTAGGTTCAGGTTAAGAAAACTATGTATTCTGCAATCAAGAGGGTAGAGGAAACCACAAAAAAGAGAACAACCAACCAACTTACAAGCACACTGTAGCTATCAAAAGATTAACTATCCAGCAACAAAAATCCAAACACTAAATAAATTTAATTGGGAGACAAAAATATAAGAAACCTCTAGATAGCTTTGAGACATTGGCCCGTCACAGTGCCAGAGGAAACGGCGATACAGATCTCCCGGGTTGTTACAGAACAATCAGCCAAAGAACAAGTATTCCGTGCTCTGACTTTCTTGCCATAACCCAGCCTGGATCCAGGTTATAATTTGCTTTATTATTTACTCCACCATACTGTTTCAAATGAATTATTTTTTTTTGGACATACACGTTCCTTTCAAAACCAAGAATGACGGGCTTCTGGAAGCAGAGACTTCGCTCCATTTTGGACCTTGCTTCTTTTTTCAGGTAGCAAAGCAGATTCTGATCTCTTTTCCACTGACCTAATTTCAAATATCACACTTTTGAGATCACTGACGTTTTCTGAATTTACAATGATGCAACCGAAATCATCCTCTCTACTCCAAAGACCTTTTGGAGCCTGCAAAGTAATAACTGCTATAAAAACACAAGCTGTGTTTTAGAATCTGCACTATTCACCTAAAGAACAATTTGTAATTAATCATGCTACGCTTGTCATCAAATGTCACCAAAAAATTAACTCAAAGGACTAGAGGGAAGCATTTTGCAAATTCAGCCCCTAAAAAAGAGGGGTATGTGAAAAGTTGGTAAATGCCACTGAGTCAGTCACTCAGGGAGAACGAGCTGCCGTGAATTTACAATTCATTAGCAGTATCAGTAATATAGTAATTTGTTCATGAAATATCTGATCAAATTGCACTTCATCAGACTAGTTCTGAAACCAGTTTTATCGCCAGGTTTAGCTGAATCAACAACGTGCTCTGGTTCTATTTTGCAACACTTGTCACTGCATGCCCTGTACGGGGACAGAGAATGACTGTACACACTGACGGTAAGAGGCTTTTTCAGTTCTCAGGTTTCCTTCTTGCTTAAAGATGTCCCTGACATCTAGGTTATTCTGCATTTATCCTACTTTTAGACTGATCAATAAAAAACACGTTATGCAAATACAGCACAAACATCGCCATACAATAAACTCCTTTTGGCTATTTACACTGGGAAGCTGGGTTGCAACTGCGGATGCCTGGTGGAGCGGGTGTTAGATGGCTTTTGCTATATCATTCTTCACAGTAACACTCATAGACCCCACAGCAGCAGCATGCGAGGGTGACAGTCAGCAGTGACACATTTTTCAGAGAAGATCTGAAGCTGAAAGGCTTTCTTACAAAACTCTCGCTCCCCCCCCCCCCCCCCCAAAAAAAAAAAAAAAAAAAAATTAAGCACCGCTCACTACAATCCTCACTAGCCCTTGCAGGATTCTAGTGGCGAATGAGCCGTATACATTACCAGCAATATACATCAAATTCAATTGAGGAAAAAAAAACCGTGTAGGGCACATTTTTTCCCTGTTTGGCTTGTTTTGCTTGTTTGTTTGGCGTTGGTTTAGGTTTTTGTTGTTGTGGGGTTTGGGGGTGATTTTTTTTTGTTTTCTTACACAAGATGCTACCTAAATATGAAGCTACTACAGAATAATGGCAGCACAATACGCGTCACGTCAACTTCAGGGGTTGACTAAGCTGGAGCGATGAAAAAGTATATAAATCCCATTTTAAAAGATACACTGATAATGCAAAGGAAATGATATTACATTTAACTAATAATTTCTTCTATTTAAAAAGGCACAGAAGGAGGTAAGACAGTCATTTACCTCATATTTCACCCACATGACTTCCAGTTTTGTTCACATACAAAAATAACATCTATTATTTTTGCTTTATTTCCCTTGACCTAGCCAAGTTAAGGTAAATAAGTACCATATACTCCTCAGAGGTCTTGAAAAGACACAGCTGATAAATGGCCTGAGAACATTTACCGTATCTGATGGAATGCAATCCTCAATTAAATATAAATCACTCCAGGTATTCTTTTCCCCATTTCAAAGAAAACAACAAATATTAGAAAAACAGAACTGCTTCCCCTCGCTCATTCCAGCGCTTCCTCTCTGGAGCCAGCAATCCTGGGTGTTCCTCCAGCAGCTCAGCCCCAGCTGCGGGGCCACGGCACCCTGGGCTCCCAGCGTCTCTTACGCTGCCTGTGCCACGTGCAGAAGAGACCGTCCGAAATAAAATCCTTCCACATGGTAACAGTGGCAAAACCAATGTGACTAATACAGAGGTATATCCAAATACCGCGATGTTTTAGGTAGGTAATCGGGTGCTGTCGCAAAGCCCGCGTTCAGCCGGTGGCACTCCGCCAGGACTTGTGTCATTTGCTGCAGCTCTGCCACCCGGCCAGCACGCTGCAGAAGAACAGCAAGTGATGGAGCCCCTAAATGGGCCGCTGCTGTCTGACCCAACAGCCTGCCTTTGATCGAGTACCAAACAAAGTAATAAATGAATATTTCCTTCAACGGTACGGAAGAATTAACTGCTCAACTAGCCACACAAACCATGGCTTCTTTTTAAGCTCTAGGTGAACACCAACTAAAGCATTTTTGTAAACCAACTCAGGTAGAGAAAACTCATCGTTTTCCATGATCTATTACAGAACACACATTCACTCTGTCTTATAAACAGAAGTGCGGTTTCACAAACATCAGCATAGCTCACATCAGAAAGCCATAATTAGCTCCATTCATTGACGTATTCAGACAACGTAAATTACAGATCATGTCTAAGTATCTGTCCAACAAAATAGCTGAGCAACAATCCAAAACCAAAGGAATAACTGTTAATATATTCCATAGGTAGAGAGCTGCTATTTGTTACAGGAAATAAGGTATATGGTTTCAGTAATGATTGTTTTAACGGTCGCAGTCCCACACGTATGAGAAATTTATTCCACCACCGTATCCAGAGCACACGTGGTTCAGCATCTTATAGCTCAAACGACTACAAAGCCTATCAGGTATGCATTGTGGACATAAACATACTTGTAGCCTTTGATGATTTCAGATAAAGACAGTGTAATACCCAACAGGGGCAAAACCCTTTCACGTTCCACGTTCTGATAAAAAGGGATTTCCCAAGTTACTATTACAGGGTCTTCACCTTTCCCCCAGTGTCCCTTCTCCCTCCCAGCCCCACGGTTTGCACCCAGCCGCAGCGTGGATGCGGCATGTACACACACAGACCTAGACTGAAAGAGCCCGCATTACCCTCCCACTCATGACAATGACTCACCAAAACCGTGGAGCTATACCTTAAACACAATCACATTTTAATGTTTCACCAAAAATTAACTCCTATTTAGATCACCCAAAAGTACCGGCTCCAAGGTTTGTCATTACCAAACTGTGTAAGCGCACAAAACGAGAATGCCACTCAATCTTTTATATAAATCGACTGGAAAACGCAAGAAATTCTCTACTTCTTTTGAGAATGTGGTAAAGCAAAATAGTTCACCTTTAGTTGGACGTCTGCATCAGCACTCACATTAATTTACTGGTGACATCCATAAACCACACACCTACAGAACACCCAGAACTAGTATTACCTGCAGGCATCAAGGATGCTAAACACTGTCTAGATCGAAACCTGGACGGATTGCACTGCCTGCTTTTGTTTCACTAAACACTCAAACACCACATTTAATTTTACTGTGCTTAGGATTTACATCTATGTTTGCAAAGACTTTCTTTGTTACGCTGACAATCAAATTCCCAGCCAGAAATAAAAGTGAATGGGAGAAAGTGGCAGGGATCTCAGGTAAGGATTCCCCCCCACCTGGGAACTCTGCCTCAAAATCCCTTTTAGTGTAAGACTTATGATACTTGGTTGAATTGCTGAAAGGGCTTGCTTAAGGGACTAAGTTACTCTTCTATGGACTATTTTGAGAGGACTGGAAATACACATACATTGAAAAATCAGCTGCTTGTAATACACTAATACAATTATTAACTTGTTTTCCCTTTCATTCTCAGAATTACTTTCCTCAAAGCACTGGCACTTGAGAGCACAGGGCAGGTGTGCATCCCATAAAGGTAAGAAGCACAGCAGCATTTGAGATTATGCAACTAGAATTTCAAACAACAGAATTTTTGAAGAATTGTTTTGATCGTAACTAAAAAGCAAACTGTGAGGATTGCCAGGTTCAGTTCTTACATCTGCACTTTCAACCCTGAAATGCAACAGCAGGAATTGAAAGTTACAGTTTAAAGATGTCCCACGGTTATTAATCCAGAGACACCCTGACACAAGAGGCGGCAATGGCTCCTTTTGGAGATTACATATTTAGAAAGTAGCATGCCGTAAAATCTGTACATTATCCTGTGCCTGCCAAGTAAACAATATTGTTATAAATCCTTATGAAAGAGTTGTTAATGTACATGCAGACCATGCATTTGAAAACTTAGTATTTAAATTGGTTTATTATTTTACCTAGGCAAAGGCACTAATGACCTTCATCATTTCTTGCTGTAAATTAAATGGGTTTTTTTCAGCTATAGAAAAGCAAGAATTCATCCTTAGAATTTTCCTTTTATCTTCTTTCCTCACATAGTCCAAGACTGTCATAAATACTTTGCACCTATACTTGAAGCCATCCTCAATCACCTTCTTCAAATATCTTAATCAATACTAAATAAATTATTGCATTTTTTCCCCCCAGTGGAGAAAAACACCTGTGTATTACATTTATGGTTAACTCAAACCCTCATAGAGCCAACACTACCTGGGTGGGGAAGCATAAATTCCCCTTCGGAGCACAGCACTCAAATGACACATTTTTTTAAGGGAAACTTCATGACCCACCTCCCGATTCCCAGTACACCGTGAACAGCCATTACAACACAACCTGGTTTGTACACCTCTAATTGACCTACTAAGTGGTATACGTGGGACCAGATACTACTTGGAAGAGGGTATCAAAGATACTAGATAATCTCTAAACTACTTCTGTGAGTTCAGATTAGCAAAGGCAAAGTAAGTAATTTTCATACGTAAGCAGGAGAGTCTTCTTAATTTCTAAGCCAAAAGAAAAAAAGTCAAAGAAGTGTGATGGAGAACCAGGGCCATGCTCTGCCAGGGAAACAAGTACAGCCACAGCTACGCATCACCAGCAAACTGGATTACTCTTCCACAGACTTTGTTCCTTTGCCTTCTCTTTGTAATGGTTTCAACAGATTTACAGAAGTTGACATGAATTTGCTGCTGATATTAAAAAAAAAAAAAAACAAACAACAAATCTCTTCACAAAAAGTTCTAACATTATTTTGGATAGCTCTTCAGCCAGTAACAAGTCCTTTCTGGAAAATAAAATAATTTTTAAAAAAAGAGAGTACAGATCTAGTATGACAGTATAACCTGAAAATGCAAAATTAGCAACTGTATTTGATAGAAAATTAGTTATTCTGATTTAAAAGTTAATTATACGCTCCCATTTGCCATATAATTCAAAAACCCAGAATAACGATAACTTACTTTAACACAGAGGCTGCTAATGTTATTTAATGGTATTAATTAATTTTCATTAATTAATGGTTTTATATCCAACTCATTTGGACTGTGTTTACAGTGCTGGAGGGCTAAAGACAGTTTACAAGACTCATCTTTTCCAGTAGTGTACCTATTACTATAAATTTGGTAATAGTGATGATCTTGAAGGCTTACATTAGATTTAAATAGATGAAGGATACTTGATTTAGAATCTCTCTGAGTGGAGAGGGAACTAATAGGTGTGGTAATGGGAGATGTAGCGCTATTTTTAAACTTGACAGGAGACATATTAGTTGCTAGTTCCCTATTATAGAAAAAGCACCAGTCTGGTAATAATGGGCTGGCATCTTGAAATTCCTCCGATTTATTAGGAAGATTATGAGAAATGTGTTCCACACATTCTGGGCTTCAGACCAGTTTCTGTATAGAAAGGTAAGCATTACAACCTGCATTCATAGCCAGTTTAAGAACATACATATACACTCAAAAAAATTACTTGTAAATAATTTTATTTGAAAGACTTAGTTTATTGTTCATTATTAGCTAATTGATTAAAAGACAAACACACTTGTTAGAAGCCATCATTAGTTGCTCTGAGAGATAACAGAATCGCCCTAAATCAAAAAGTTGGTTTGTTTTCTACAGCAAATTTAAAGTAATAAAACATTAAATTACGAATAGTAAATCACTCTCATCATAGAAATTCATTATTTAGCACTTAAAAGACTCTGCTTGTAGAAAAGGTGGAACTGCAAGAGTTAATTTAAAGATTAATTTAAACATTAGGCTTGGTAGCCTGAGATGTTTGGCAGCAACTTTTGAGTGGGCACAAGCCAGATTTATTTTACAGTCAGAAACTATTCATTTGAATATGTGATGAAAGGATCTGTATCTTCAGTCACACCTTGAGTCAACAAAAAGGATGGGATGAGTTCTACTGTCAAATGGAGTTCAACTGTGAAATCCGGGAGGAGTCCCACACAGAGGAGCATTCCTGAGGGACAGATACGTGAACGTCCCAACACATGCCGGTAAGGTGACTTCAAAATGAAATTCAATCATGATGGAAAAACGGACTTCAAAATGTGTGCCAAATATATCTGCCACGTTAATTCACCTAGACACCTGCAACACAAGCAATTTAAAAGTCCTAATCATGAAGATTTTGCCAAGCTACAAAACTCTTCACCAAGTGAGGAAAATAAATCATCAGGTTTCCATTTGTTTATAAGAAGCAACATTCAAGTATTAGACCCTTACGACAGTTTGGATATGATGGTCTTGTGATTAATGAAGTAACCTCAAGACTGCAAAGTTACCTGCACTAAAAAGTCCTTCATTTTAACTAAAAAGTACTAGAATTCAAAAGGTGAAATATTTTTCGGTCTTCCATTTGCCCACCTCTTGTCTTCTCTGGAGAGCTGAACCAATGCTTCATACTATGAATCTATGAGAACAGAAATACATCTCATTAATTTCTGTCCAGTCAGCACCATGCTATCTCTTTCAGAAACCGCTTGAAAGCTCCGATTCAATAATAAACATCACAGAACACTGAATGAGGACTTTATATGGTGCTAAACTTATTTTTCCATTTTAAGAATATTTACATCCTATTTCCAACCTGACACACAGAAGATATGTTAACCACATCAATTTATAAATCCAGCGCAATGAGAGTTGCCAATTTGATTTTAGTGGTACAGCCCCACTTTTCCTGTAAATAATTTCCCTATGAAGTTTTGACTAAGCCCTCCGAAAGGGCAATAGCAGTGTTAAAGGCCCCGGAGTACGACCAAAGTGCTTTCTGACAGCTCACTGCAAGTGTTCCCCAACATCTCTGCTGATTCAAAAGTAGCAAATCTTGTTTCAATTCAGTTGTCTGCAGAGCTGGCAGAATACTTCCAAGGATTTGCTTAAAACAATGTAGAAAAGCATATTCACACATTTTCTTTGACTGCAAGCATGAGGAAGTTAAGGGGTCTACCTCCTCCACTGGGAAGTATCTATGGATACACACATCACAGAAAGCTGAAAAATATTGACATGAGTTAAATAAAGATGTCTGTTATCATCTGTCAATTGAAATGGTGAGCCTTTCAGGAAATATTTTTTGCATCAAGAAAAGCAATACACAAGAATCTCAAAACAATCTGTTTTGGAAGGCTATTTTGGTTATTTTGTAAACAAGTTTAAGTTCTGAGCTGATGTTTTTAAAAAAATAATAAATATTAATGTCTGGGAAAGACCTTAACAGACATGAAATGAGCGTGGCCCTTTTAGCACTGCCACTGATAACAGCGAGGCAAGGACATGTAAAGAGGACATCAGGATGTAAATTTTTTCCTTGAACATTATCAGATGGCTGGTATTAGAAAAGCGCCTTGAAAATCATCACCATTAGAAAGCCTATGCCTTAAACAATTTTGCTTTTGTTGCACATAAAAATCTGGATGTAGCACATGATCTGCACTGTAGTCTCTAACAAAAGAAGAGTTAAAACCAGGAGGGTTTTGTTTTACTTCATTATAAATCATTAAGATCTTAGTAGAACTCGCTCACTTCACCTACCAAAAAAAAAAAAAAAAAAAAAAAAAAAGCAGCCTTTACCCTGCTTAAGTCAACTGGCCACACTCATAAAACTTTCCTCCTAAAATCTGAAATTCCTTATCAAAATCAAACATCCTGGTCAACAAAACCAAAATGACCCTGTCCTTCATCAGCTACTTCACCTTGAACCACGAGAGGACCTGCAGAACCTAGCACACTCCCCCTGCAACCTGGGACAATGCAAAGAACATTAAATATGGTTTATGATGGCCACAACCACCGGGATGCAGAGAAAAACACCTTCACTGCAGAGCTCAGAGCCAAAAAACTATTTTAAGGTCATTACCAGAAGATCCTAACTCTTAAAAGTTTAGTTGGCTATTAGTAGGTGCTCTTACTGATGGTATGAAATGCCAGGAACACCATTACAAGCCAACATGAGAAACCATTTACGCCTCATGCATGCAAGGTCTGTGCTTAACATTCCCACTTCTTCATTTCAAAGTCACAAAGATCACAAGTTTCACCAGCAAGTTAAAGATCTGTTCCGACTCATATTAAAGACTTAAGGGTTGTGCAGTTACTCTGGCCATTGGGAAATTTTTGGCAATGCCATCAGTTAAGCATTCACAGCAGCCATAAGCAGCTCCTGGAGGCCTTAAGAGCAGCAGCACACGGACAGCTTGGAAATACCTCTAAAATAAAGGCAGCAGTTATCTCGGAGAGTCTTCCACAGGCAATCAGACTCAAAGCAATGATACAGCTAAAGCCTTTGACATTTTTTCACGATGTATTTTTCATTACAGGTTGTTGGGTTTTTTTCATATTCGAAGAATAGTCAATTGTGGAGCTTAAGACGTTGAGAAAACACACCAGGTACTCGTCAGGTCTCCAAAGAGTCTTAGCAACTGCTCGGCAGAAGTGACATGGACACGCCAGCACTCCTGCAAGGTCTGCAGTGTTCATGGTTGCCCTAGATGAAAGCCGTGAATGCTTTTGCTGGGAAGGCTTTCAACCCGAACACACCACTAAAACATTCTTGCCACACAATAAAAATACTTCAATAGAATCATTTATATAAATTAAAATTTTGAAATTGAAAAATAAAACACCAAGCAATTTTTAATTGCTTCTGTCTTTGCTAGAACTGCAATGAATTCTGGCAGTTTTAAAGAAGTTTTAGGGTTGGATTCCAGCTGATAAAAGAAAAAGGGAAATAGTGAACCACTTTCACCTTCATTTTCACCTTTTCTTGGCGGTATATTGTAAGTTGCTCCATGACCCAGGGAAGCTAGCACGCACTTACTGAGCCACAACAGAATATACAGATGCTGCATTTTTTCTGTGCTGGGGTGGTGGCTCTGGACACCACCGTACTTTGCCATTTTTAGAAAAAAAAACATCCAAACAAGTGCTTTGCTTATAGAGATAATGTTAAACCTATCATGAGTCATCTATGTTGAGATTTTCAAAAGTCACTTTCATAAAATGGGATTGAATTTAAAAGTGGTGTTACATGGATCTTTTCTCACTGCAGAGTAAACAACTCGGAACTTTCTGATCTTTTCAGATCTTATTTTCCCATCACTGTTTAAGTAGAAGTTGGTCCCACAAGTATCAGTTATCTGTAGATTCTTGAAGGTGCTGTATAAAACTGGTGTAGCCCCACATTTAACGCAGAGATACCTCTGGAAGACACTTCACTCTCCCAATTTGAATACAGGAGATATAATTAAAATGTATTTAAGAGAGAGGGGAAGGGGCAGGGAAGAGTAAATTGCCTCCAGCATACATCCAGTAGAAAATAACACAGAGTACCCAAATTAAGCAGTGGCAGTGCTCTGAGAAGAGAAAAGGAGTTATTTCCACCTATCTGCATCGATCATGCCTTAGTTCGCTTCCGCTGAAGAGAACTTAATCCAAAGTCTGCCTGTTCATTTCAAAGTGGTTAAGAATCCATTTGTGAGGTACATTCAAAATGTGCTAAGATGAACAAAATCTGTTTTGCATGCCAATATCCTTGGAGAGGGCAATATTCATGCAAGATGATTCAAGCTACTCTTCAGAGTTGCAGCACTCTGCCTTCCCATTGAAGCTCTGAATGAGTATGGACAAGAGAGATCCATAAATGATTTTTCCTGGAGTCTATACACAGTGGTTTCTTAACACTCATGGAAGCATTTTCTTGGGCATTAACAGAATGACTTAGAAAAGTCTGCTTTTTTCTTTAAAGCTGTTTTTCTTTTCAAGCTGTGTAACACCACTTGATATTTAATGTACATTCAACTCACATGAGCTACTCAACCAAGCACCAGGCTTTGGCATACTGAAGGTGTGTAATGGTTGACTAACAAACGTAGACCATTTCACGTGTTTGTGCTTATTTACAAATACCACTTACATACTGCTGACATTTATAATGGCACCTGTGATGTTGCTGACACACCACTATGTTTGTAAAGTTTGCAACTACAGGCAGAGTCAATTCTAAGAAACTTGCTGGTGAATATACACAGCATTTCCTTTGACTGTAACTAGAAAAGTTATTTTGACTATTTCCTATTCAGATAGGAAAAAAGCTTCAAAATCAAGGTTTAGGCAAGGCTGACCCCCCCACTGATTTTCTTGTGGCTCAACACTAGTTCAATTACTTTTGCCAACAAATCTCTCAAAAATTTTCTCCTGACCATATTACTGGGTTCCTTAAATTATACCGCAGACACTTACTCATACACACACAGGATTTCATATATTTGTTACTATTATTGTTGCCTACTGACTTTTTACTCCAAAGTCCACGACTTCCAAATACAGCACTTCAGCCCTTCCAGAAACCTTGACACAATGTTTGATGACAGAAATACCTAGTTTGGTTTTGTATACGTAGGTAAACTATAAAGAATTCACCTTACAATAGAGGCAAAAAGGGAATGTGGATGAATTATTCAACTTTTCAAAGTCAAAGGTGTCCTAAACTATCTTTAAACAAAACACTAGATCGATGTACACATTCAAATTAACAAGCTAACTGTAAATAAATGCTGGGATTCAATAAACCTAATAATTACATAACTTCTAACCAAACATTTCTAATAAATTTTGTTGTTTAAATAGGCTTTAAACAAAAGTAAGTGTCCTATCTCCTCCCTTCAACCCCAAAATCATACCACATCTTCTGCCTGGTGTTCTCCCATTATTAGCTGCAAGTGGTTTCTTTTACCTGCTTTCACCCAAAAATGCTGAAGGTAACAGAATCACGACTGGTTTGGAAGGGACCTCAAAGCCCACCCAGTTCCCAGCCCTGCCCCGGGCAGGGACCCCCCCCAGCCCAGGCTGCTCCCAGCCCCATCCAGCCTGGCCTGGAGCACTGCCAGGGATGGGGCACCCACAGCTGCTCTGGGCAGCCTGGCCCACCGCCTCGCCGCCCTCACGGGGAGAGGTTCTTCCTGATATCTGACCTGCATCTGCCCTCTCTGCGCTCAAAGCCACCCCCGTGCCCTGTCACACGTGCCCCTGTAAGAAGCCCCCCCCCCAGCTTTCCTGCCGGCCCCTTCAGGCGCTGGGAGCTGCTCTAAGGCCCCCCCGGAGCCTGCTCTTCTCCAGGCTGAACAGCCCCAGCTCTCCCAGCCTGGCTTCCTAGGAGCTTAAACATTAATTAAACCTCACAACACTCCTGTGAGGTACGTAGGTATTGTTATTTCTATTTCAAAGACAAGAAAACTTGAACTAAAATTGTGATTTGCACAATTTTCAAACAGTAATTTTATAGTAAAGCCAAAGCAGAAGAAAGGAGCAGCGACTCCTGCTTCCCTACTTCCAGCCACCACAATGCACTTTCTTTTACATCCGCAGGACTTTACTTGCCATTTTGCCAGACGTGGAAAAAAATTCTGAGCCGTGTCAGTTTTACCTTAGCATGAGTCCTTGTAAGAAAATACAGACAAATACAGATTCTACCCAGATTGTACTTTCATTATTCCATTAATTTTTTAAAAACTAAAAATGAGACATGATTTTGTGTCCTCTACTAATATCATTCTTCATCTGGCTTGCTGATGAATTCAATCTTCAAAAGAAAAACCCATACTTCTTGAAACCATATGAATTGTTTCTCATATGACTGAATCCCCAGTTTCCTCTTTTGATTTACATTTCTTAACATATTCTGTTTCCTAGTCTTTTACTTTCTTTTCTAATTACTTACTGTCGTACTTACCTACATCATCTTTTTTCTTCTTTAAGCTTTTTCAATGATGCAATATAATCTACAAAAGGTAGCCTTACATATTAACTACTACCCCCATGAGCCGTGTATCAAATTTTCCTGTCTCCAACTAGTCTCACTTCCAACTTTTTTCCTGTGTAAGGGTATGTCCACTGCATGTCCGATCTGATAGGTCTACAGCCTCAAATGGTTTTCTCTTTCCCTATCATGCTCCATTCCTCATTAGGAAAACTCCAATTTCAATACAGGTCTGTCTTTGCTGTTCCAGAAGCAAGGCTTTCTGACTCCCTTACCTTATTTTCCTTGTCTTAATTTCCAGTCTCGCTTCCCTGCCTGTCGATTTTTCCCCACTCAAATGGTCTCAAACACCTTTACAGTCTCTTTCTTCCTCCTCCATCTTTACCACATCAAATCGAAAGTTTTTCTCTTCACCTCTGATTTCCCCCCCCCACCCCCATTAGACTCAAGGCGCGTTTCATCCCCTTCTCATTTTCGTTAGACTTTCTTGGTACATCTCAACTTCCCATCAGAAAAAAAGAACGGCTTTTAACGTGTTGCCAAGAAGTCATCCGTTGGTTTTGATCAATTCTACTCCATATGCTCTTCCCAATCTCCCCAGTCTTCCGTTCTTTTCCTCTCACTTCCAGCCCCTGCTCATGAATACTAAGCCTATTAATATTCTTCTACACCTATTCTGCACATGCTCCTCTAAGCCTACCTTCCAACCTTGGTTTTCTACACTTCTCCCTCCTTCTGTCCATGTCCTCTCCCGCAAGCACTACAAGTTGAGACCCTGAACACATCTTACACATCTACAAATCTCTCTGTGCCATGAGCGAGACTGTCCCATACAGGTAAAACTGCTTCAGCGATGGTTTCCATTAGTCCAAGAAGCACGAGTGTTCAGCCTTGTTTTTAAAAATGCTAAATTTCACTTTGTGAAGAGACTTGCTGAAAAAGCTGCAATCCTCAAAATCAGCCAAAGAATTTTGTGTATTTCCACAAACCTGACAAATCCGTAGTCTATAGAAGTGGCAGTCTCCAACTTTGCTGTTTTACAAACTAAGCTTGCATTGTTAATAACCGTTTCCGAATGGACATGCACACCGCTCAAGTTACGAAAACAGCTATTAAAATACAAGCAGATTAAATACTTTATTTTACAAAATATTTCTTACATTTTTGTTGAAGTTATATGATTTTCTATGACTTTTTTTTTCATTTCTCTTGTTTTGGAATCTGCACGAAAATTAGGTCTTTTCTTTAAAACCATAAAAGTTAGTGTATCTTGTTTGTACCGCTTGCTCTAATGAAGTGAGTCTACACTTGCCAGCATACAATAAAAATTGGTAGTTTTGTTATTCACATACTCTCTGCAAGTGGCCACTCACAGGCTCTGAGAACTGCCCTCATCATATGGAAGATGCAACAAGTGTTCAATCGCTGTTTTCTCTTTCAGCTCTCAAAATTACAGCTGGATTCTTCAAGCATTATGCATGGTTTCTTGCATTTCAAAGCTTCTGCACTACTTGGATTGCAAGAAGCACACAAGTTCTGCCCCCAGATACTTTCTTGATCCCACTGATTCCATACCAAGAGCCACAAAAGTGTAGAATGGAAGTAAGATGACGCTTGTTTCACTGTATACACTGATCAGCATAAACAGCATCCCCTCAATCATACTTCAGTTGTGCAGGATCTGTATCTGCTTCTACAGCACACAAACCCAGCGTATTCCTTTTCCATCATTCCACAAAGATGAAGCTGCAAAACCTACTAAGCAAAATATGTTATCACACATGCTTAGGAGTACAAAAAGCCAGCGTAAGGAAGATTATGGAGCTCCAGTAGCTTTTTGCTGTTTAGTTACCGTCATACTATTTAAATTCATGAATTTAAGTTATTCCACAATAGCAAACTATCTACTGGGAAGAAGTAGATGCACTATTGGTTACTAGTTTCCATTCTGGGAAAACTTCCTGAAGCCTTCTCTATTTCTGCAGGCGTAAAAAAGGCTGAGAGTTTTTATTTAATCTCTGCAGGCAAAAAAAAGTTGCGTTTCTCCCTTTCTCATATCCCCTAAGGTTACCCATTCCTTTGCATTCAGCTAGTAATAGAAAAAAATATCTCAAATCCTTTGAAAACTTCAGATACGCAATACAGATCAATAACTTCCATTATAAGGGGCCTCTCACAGCACATTACTCTCACTCTCCACTGCTGTTACTCACTTCTTGCTTGATTCCTGTTTTGGCTTTTTTTTTTTTTTTTTTTTTGTTATTATTTATTTTAGTGATTTATATCCAAAGCCATGAATGATGTGAGCCTTGTCTAACACAGAAACTGCCACTAAAGAGCAAACACTCTCTAATGCTTAAAAACAGGTTGGGACGCACAGAAAATCAGTTTCAGTGAGACTCCTACTCCTTTACATTCTCCTCTTTAGATGTGTCAACCCTGTCTTCCTTGAACACAGCCACTTTTCCCAGATAGCTTCTTATGCTGAGACAACAGGGAAAAAAAAATTGCTCCTGAAACTTTCTGATTAATTTTTAACTCTTCATTACATTTAAAAAAAAATGTTTGCCTCTGTAATAAATGCTTTGTTTTGCAAGGACTATAATAAATTACCCTCTCTGTAGTATATGAAAATCCAGACCAAGACTTGGTTCTGCTCTTCTAAAGCCCCGCACCAGGCAACATCAGACCGAAGTGTGAGAACAAGCTTCTCAAGCATCAGAGAAACACCGGGAACATCAGACGCCGAAAGGCGTGTAGGTGTATTAGCAGTCCTACCATCCATCTGTCAGAAATCTTCGATGTTCCTGCACATCACCCACTGGCAGAGCTGTCTGCCAAGCAAAAATATTATGAAATGTTCATTATATACTCAAATCTCCCCCCTCTTCCTGGGGAGGAAATGGAAAAACCTGTCCCTACACACACACACACATACTCACAGTCGTTACCAAGAAACGCTGAAAGACTTTCAAATTCACTCAGAAAGAAAATCTACCAAGAGACCAGGACTGTGAATTTAGATATATTTTAGCAAACTTCACTTACCAGAGGATATACTGACTTTTAGTTCACATATATCTCATTTTTTAAGGTACGTTAAAGACCGAGTTTACAATTAACTGAACAGACAGCGTACAAAAGGCTTTTAGAACTACACCATATGGTCGAGGGAAAGGAACAATCTGGACTATCCACATTTCAATCTGCAGGCTTGTCCACCTCTATAACACATTGTATTGCTGTAATAAAATATTAAGATAGAAACGTAAAAGTGAAAATAATCTATCTTTTGCACTACCAGGGAACAAGGCATCCCACAGTCTAGTGCATTTATTAAATATTTTAAGTTTTATGATTTTGGCATGCTGAATCAGATATAGTCAATAAAATTCCCAATTCATTTAAAACAGTATTTCCAGAAGGATATGGGTGGGTATTCATCTTGTGCTTCAGGGAAATAAAAAAATACCAGTTTACATGGGGTATACTGGCAGCAGTTTATGTAACAGATGACACATTCTTGGAAATCAAATAAAAGCAGAGAGAAAATACCCATTGTTGCTTAGTGAACGACTAATCACATGGTCACAGCTGGAACCAGTGTAAATCATTCATTAATAAAATTCTGTTGTAGTAGTCACTTTTTTCTGCTTTTCAAACGTCAATAGAAAACCCCCACCAACCTCTTTCAATTCTTTGCAGAAAGGATACACTTGTAACTATTCCATAATCACTATTAAACTTACTACATCTTTGCAGAAAACAAAATGTCTACAACGAAGGCGTTCTTGGCACTAAGGGAAAAAGTAAATACTTATGTATTTTATAGATAAGCCCAGAACATAGTCCAAAAAGACACTTGCTACACTTACAGGTACTGGCCTGACTTCTGCTTGCACAGAATCCAAATCTTGAGAAAACTCAGCTGAAGTCTTTTGTAGAGCACATTTTATCATGTAAAGGAATATAAACAGCTTTAAGAGTCATATCCCTCAATAGGCATATGAGTTTACACTAGGAAGTTGCACCAGATTAAATGCAGACACTACAGAAAAAGATTGCGTAATCCATAATTACATACTCTGTTGGATATAGGTATCATAGACTCATGGTCAACTCTGCTTTGAGCAGGACTTAGGACTAGATGGCCTCCAAAAATCCCTCCCAACCTGAACTATCCTACAATGCCATGTCCTTTCACACCATAGAGTTCTCCTTTTTTGAGTTCTGACCCTTATTTTCTCTTGCAATTAAAAAAAACAACAAACAACTATTTCAAGTTTTGTGTTTCATTGTCTCCACTAGCAGGAAAAAAACCCTCATACAAATCTACCTGACTTTGCAGATAGCAAGTTATTAAATCACAAAAATCAGATCATCCTCTGCAATTATTTTGAAAGCAACCTCCTGCTATATCAGTGTTGGTGGGTTCATTGTTCTGCTTACAATGCTACAGGGTAAGAGGCCTGTTTTTCTTATCACTTTGCAGAAACTACTGAGAACAGTGAATATAAAGTCCATCATCCGATGCTTTAAACTGTAACAATATAAAGCAAACGGGATAGGTTTTTCTTTCAGTCTGGAGAAAAATCAAAAGTCATACCACTCCTCATCATTCAGCGCAATCACTGCAAGAACAGAGCATTTAAAATTGTCGAGTTCCTTTAATTGAAAGGTTTCTTTGAATTTAAAAGCTAAAGATGTATTATCTCCCTCATTCTGTGCCTACTAAGCAGTCTGAGCAAAGACTTAAAGCATCCTGGCTTGATAGGATATCTGGGTTTTATTGTCGAGCCTGCTAAGGACTTCTCAAATCTCTATCGAGCCCCATACCCCTGAAATATGGCTGCGTAAGCCCTGTACAGCCAGTGGGAATGCTCAAGTGTAGAGTTCAACACATGCTTACATTTTTGCACAATCAAAGGCTCAACTGCTCTCTCTTCAGTTTACTGTGGTTATTCCTACCTCACAGTGACATCCTTAGTAAAGAGAGACACTTTATATGAAAATGGTTAATACTAAAAAAAAGAAAACCCCAGTCTTCTAGTAATTAACTTGAAGTGGTATGAAATGACAGTTCAAAGCACCGTCTCTGCTAATAGCATTACTTACATACAGGAGGAAATCACTACCTAAGAGAACTAGGATATACAAATCCAGTGTAACAATTTTGTCAGATTTGGAAACAAGACCCCCAAATTTCCTGCTTCTATGTTAGCAATTACCTGTATTCTCTTCGTCAGAACAGGTAAAAACTGCAGGCAGGTGTGTGAATTGAATACTTAAGCGCTAAAGAAAACATAAGTAAATCTGTAACTAAAGAAAAGCAACAGCAAAAAGGCATGAATTCTCACACATGTATAATCCACGATGCAGACAGGCATTTTTTTTATGCAAGATAACCATTTTCCACTCTTCCTCTCTTACAAGCAATAAAAATACTGCACTTTTTTTTTTTTTCTTAGCAACAGAAAAATTGCAGTAAAGCAGATATCGTCACTGGACAGGATACACAGGTTAAGTTTAATTCACGTTGTTTGGTAACGTGTTTCCATTTCAATTTTTATTTTTTTTTAATTTAAACAAAATCTGTTGAGGAGTATAGCTGACCAGCTTATGACTTTAAAAGAACTTTTGTAGAAGAATTAACTACTATAATTATCTATCTGATCAAAGGAGGCTGCCACGACGCCCAGGAAGGGCAGCCAGGCACCTCGCTCTTCCCATCACGGAGCCTGCCAGACATCCTGCTCGTCAGAACTCTGTCCAAAGGGCTTTGAAACATAATGAAAACAGGCCTAGGAGGACTCCTCCATACGCCTCCCACAAAACACTTGATTTTCTTCTTCACTTGTCTGCTTCTAGATGAAATGTAAAGAAAAAAACAGTTACAAATTCGGGGGGGGGGGGGAAGGTCCATCAAATCAAACTCTGGCATGCTTCCCATGCCCACACACTCCATTCTCCCTGAAGCTCTACCACGTACACCTGATGGGTATTACACCACAGGTTGGTTTTGCGTTGTTTTTTTTAAACCTGCTGCTAACACCTTATTTCTTCTGACACCAGTATCCATCAGAAGAACAACAACTAAACGATTGTAATGGTTTCCCCGCCTAATCCTCATTACCCAGCAGCTCCCCAGCAGCCACGCCAGGCCCCGGTGATGCCGCAGCTTCACCACCAGGAACAGGTCCCCGCGCCCACCTCGGCACTGTCCACCTGGGCATGTGGCAACCATCACAAAAGGCAAACAGCATTAAAAAAAATCGAACTTTTAAAAATAGACAGCTATTAATCATTTTTCCTCACTGGAAGCCCTTGTTCAAAGCTCGAGGTAGAGTAGTTCTTTCAAACAAAGCATGACATGGTAAAAAAGCCCAGTATTTAGTTTAGCCAGGAGACAAATATGACAGATATAAGCTAATGTTAATGCTACAAAAGCCAAGATTTATCCTTACTAATCCCTCCCAATGAAAACAATAGGACAGAATTTTTAAATGACAAATTTAAGAGGAGGGTGCTTGTTTTAGGGAGGTATGAAAAAGCGAGACAGGGAGGTGCACGAGGAAGGCTACAGCCACCTCACCTGGAAAGCTGCAATTTATTTTGATCAGCTCCATTTAGATCGGTGTAACAACTTTCTCATTTAGATAAGCATCAGGATTATTAATTTCAGTGGGTATCACCTGAGCATGCCCAAGAAACACAAGTTCAGGCATTTAAACTTCCAGGCTGATTTACGCTTTGAAGTCAGAAGCCATAGTAGTCTAATGTGTCTCTACTGAAAGGTAACAGAGCAAGTTTATTTATTTAGTTTAGATCATTAAGGTATAAAAGTCCTCACCACAGTTACGCAAACGAAGATAAAGTTATTTGTAGAAAAGGAATAAATGTTTCCAAAGCATGTTGTTCCTCTGCAGCAGAAATCACTGCAGAAAGAATGCTGCTGCTGGAGGAGAGAAAGGATCATAAAACTGCACCAAGAGCAAATTCCATACTGAAGCGAGAAGCTGATTAATATTTT
Source organism: Falco naumanni (assembly GCF_017639655.2). NCBI lineage: Eukaryota > Metazoa > Chordata > Aves > Falconiformes > Falconidae > Falco > Falco naumanni. Next base: position 26,386,798 of record NC_054061.1, on the reverse strand, counting down.
TGACAATAACAGAATAAAAAGGGGCTGGACTTAACCTAATAGCTATTTTACAACATAAATTTTATTGAACTAGCATCGTATTTTGTAATTGTGTATTGAAATGTGTCCCACATTAGGCAATAAAGAGCTTTTACGTAAACATTTTGTCGTCTTTAACAAGACAAATCTTTAACACCAACTGCAAGTACCAAAGCTTTCTCTTACTCAAATGCTTTCATATTATTTTTTTCTCCTCCCATTTCACTCAAAATATGTGAACTTGGATGCCTATGACTAGCACATAAACCTGAATTATGGCATTTAAATCCATTCATTAAAAGCTAAGCACTCAAATGGTCTGAAGGCAGAAGTTCAAGCAAAAGCAACCACTCCCTCGACCAGGACCAGCGAGCATCTACTCCATAGGTCAAACCCCCAGAGGTTAGGACTGAGAGTGTCTGAAATTCAAGTCTTAATTCTTCTGGTTTTAAGGTGACACATTGCTACTCTCCTCTTCCCCACCACGGCCTGCAGCTCTGTGATTTTCCGTGAGGTTGGTGAGGTTTCTTTGAAAAACCAAAACCAAGTGGCAAGCTCACATGCCGGGTACAGGAGGGTGCTCTCAAAACGCTCACAGCATCACTTTTCATCTTCTAAGACATAAATTCATGTGATCTTTTAACAACTATTTATTTCACACCAAACCAGATATCTCCCTAAAGCCTACCAATACAGCCTGCAGGCATATTTCTTAAATAAAAGTACTGAATCCTTGTATACTTAAAATTAGCATAGCAAAGGGATGAATCAACTATCACAGAAGTAGTAACACTGTGCAGCAACAGCACACCTCTTGCAGAAGGAAAAAAAAAACACTGAAAAACAACCCTGTTTAGCGGGTTTGGGTGGGACTCCACACCAAGTGTACTACTTCACATTTCACAGCTGTGAAATACTGTATTCTTGCAGAACTAGGAAAAGCACAACTGCTGTTCAAGCTATTCAACACATCAGCTATGCTCGTGCAATTTATACTTTGCATATGTAAACCACAACATCTCTTTACTTGTACATTTTATTTCTGCTTAAAGGTTAATGACATTGTATACTATCAATTCAACTAAATTCAGTTAGTAAGACAATCCTTTTTTGGAATATTTCAGATAGTTTCCTGTATCATATATATGATACAATTCTGCTGAAAACAGAAGTATTTCTGCCTTCAGATGCTCCAGGTTAAACAGAGATGGTTCAGGTTAAAAAAAAAAAAATATCTAGCAAACTATGGGATTTCCAGTAGCACCTACATTAAATGATATATCAATACATCTTTTTAAAAAAAAAATTCTAAGGTGTTATATCAGGACTGCATTTGACAGAATTAAATCAGTCTGTTGCCCTGGCTGTGTTTAACCATTCAGAGTATGAGTAGTTATATTTGAAAGCAGGGAATCAAGCCCCCCAAAAATTAAGATGCAAATTCTGCACACCACTTTAGCACGCAAAAGTAACTTTATTGTACCTAAAGAACAAGAAACAGGTAAGTAGCAGAGGGAAATCCAGCAGGAAAGCTCCTGCTCACCTGCTCATTCAAAAAGTATTGAGGGTCAAATTAACTCTTTCTGCACTAATGGATCACAATTAAAGCTTTTCTAAAACTACTAGAGATCTACTGAAAAACTGTGATGGAGGCTTTCAATGCATGATACATTCATTATCTCCTGAGATGTATAAAAATTCTGAACTGCTACACAGCAGAACACAAGCTAAAAGCCAGTTGGCTTAAAATGTTGTAAGAAAAAGCTGTTTTCCAGAAAGGCACATGGCTGACACAGGGCTGCTTGCAATCAAAGTGCTCAAGCCTTTGGTTACAAGAGCTATATTTTAAAAATCACACTGGGCCTGCTTCTGCCAGCCTCCCTCAAGCCAAGAGCTGCACCTACCCACACTTGAGCTCTCAGAGCTGGGCACACGTGGAATATCGTATATCCTTCCACAACAGATAACGCGCGATGGCTTCACGTGTTCAAAACACGACGCAGCTTTAATGTTTACTCCCTATATGAAGCCACCAGCACCATCCTATGCAAGCAATGGTGCAATGTAATCTCCTAAACGGTGCCATGACAACTAATGTAATTATAGCGAAATAGTATTAGCTATATTTATATTGGGGATAGTCTTACCACAGTTCTTAAAGACCTGTTCTGCTGCTCAGGAATTAGCCATATCTCCTCAGCCCTGTAACAGTGTAATTAGTCATTTTGACATTTTGCCTTCTGCAGTGACTAACAAACTCCTCCCACTCTTCCAATTCAGTGCAGATAGCTCAGATTTAAATTGGTTTAAATATGGCCCAGGTAATATATACCCACATGATCTCATTTTTTCCTAATACCTTATTTTATTTCACTGCAACAAACAAAATTATGTGTTCCCCCCCCACTCCCAAGTGGAAATCTCGTTTTCTGCTAAGCACAAATCAAACCTGGAAACTCAAAGATCTTCCATAGTAAGATTTCATGTTAACAACTTCCAGCTAAAAAAAAAAAAAAAAAAAGTTTTACTCCTTTCCCTCCAAAGCCAGCCAATACAAGGTCACCCCCCAGCTCACCATGTCCTCACCAGTCAGCAAGCCTCTGGCCCAGACAGGCCCTGCACAAACCCATTTTTTTTTACTGTATTTTTTTTCCCAGTTTTGCCATATTTACAGCCACATGCAATGAAACACCCAGACTTCTGCAGTAACTAAATGGTTAAACTGTTCACAGTTTACATGCATGTGCTCTAAAACACACATGGTGCAAATTAACCAGAAATACATCTATCCTGTGTGAACCTGCAATAATTATTTAAATTATTATTTTAAATTTTATTTAAATCACATAGTTCTTACAACTGCAGTTTTAAGAAACAGCACCGGTGGCTGCTGTACCAGAATGCCAAAGAAAGTAGATTCTAGTCAAATATTTTCTTTTGACTGAAGTGCAAATTGCATGAGCTGAATGTGTATCAGCCAATTAGCAAAGCAGGTATCTACAAGCTGTGGCTAACTCCTCACTCTGTAAGCTACCTAACAGCAGATACTTCACTACTTTTAAAAAACATCATCCCAGAAGCGTGACAGAAGCAACCGAATCACATTCAGCCAACAAAATATGAAGATATTTTCAGAGATGCTCTTACTGTTTATTATTAATACTGAAGTGGAAGTTAGCACTTAAAATATTTTGAAGAACTGCCCTTACTTTTGTATTGAAATCACTGGAGGTATGATTACGGCATGCAAATCCCTTTAGACTAAATGCCTTCATCAAAACATCTTATAGGTACATTAAAAATTGAATGGGCATAAACAACTCCAGCAGCTTGGAGCCTGAGTTGGTATCGCAGTGATCTTTGCAATTCATAAACATCAACACTTGGGCTAGTTTGCATGGGAATACAAGCAACTAATTATCATCCTTTGCTTAAGGGCACGTATACTGTGCTCTACAGGTATCGCCACTGCTTTTTGCCTAATGTATTGCCTCTTGAAGTCTTTCAATATACGAACTTGCTGATATACACTAAAGCATTTCCAGTGTCACCAAACTGCTTTATATTCAAAGAGAACATGCTGCAACTTCTGAAAGACGTCGCTAAGAAAGAAGCAGTAGTTACAAAACTGTGTAACTTGCAAATAGCAATGTCATGTTGTTCACTAAGAGACATACTAACTCGTTACTTTGCACTGAGACAGTTTTTTGACAAAAACATTGATGCTTTATAAAACAAAAAATGTGCAAGTCGGTATCTTTTTATGGAAACTACCTGACTTTGCAGTATTATTGGAACTTCTACATTAGTGACAGATTTAAAAACCATTAATGACAGATTTAAAAACAAAACTACTTTACAATTTATCAGCTATGTCTCTTTGCATTAATGGCATCAAAGCAGCAGGTCTTGTGGGGCAGGGTGGGGGAAGGCTGGGGACACAGAGCTGCCTGGTATTTTCCCTATTAAAAAAAAAAACCACTGTAATAATAAAGTGCATAGAGTACACTGTAGTTAAAACGATAATAGTAAATATTCTATTGGTTGTTTGATGATAGACAGTTTTTCTCTGATGTATGACTAAAAGCATGAAGTAATGAATCTGGATTACTTCTGCCAACAGTCAAACATACATGGAAAAGGGAGAAAGTACTACATGATAATTCAAGGAAGCCAACAGCTTCTCTAAATTATGCTCCCCAAGAACTGATCCTATGGCTGAAGTATAGCACACCTCGACTGTATCGCCTTGTGCCACCTTGCTCTCGCTGCTGCTTTGCTGTTATTCTTGCATAGCTGAAAAATCCCTAGATGCCAGAAGTCAATTTAGAGTGAACTTTTTATTGACGGAACAACCTAAAGATGACCTAAACTGAGCTGAGAGTCCGAGCCAACAATAACTTAAGGCCCCTTCTCCCCTAAACATTAAACACCAAGAAGTTCCAAAACTTTTAGCAAAATGACAACTAAAACCTGCAAAAACATGCTGTCACAGCTAAAGCCAGCAAAAGAAATAAAGGTTACCATCAGCCTGTTATTCAGGGACTGCAGAGAGAATTTTCAAGTAGGTAAAGTGTAATTACTCAAACTAGAAGACACTTAAGGTCAATCACCCAACTACGATAGAGAAAAAAACCAAAGTTTAGCGACTACCAAAAGTCAATCAACCTTGACAAGAGCAAAAACTGCCCCTATGACACAACTGGGGAGAGAAAACCATCCACCAGCACTGGCAGTGCGGCTCCCACAGTTGCTCTGCGTACTCACCTCCAAATTTTTCACCCTGATCTTCGGCTAGCTGACAAAGTTTTGAGGTGCATTAGCCAGGAGCTCTGGAGAATCTCAGTCCTGACTTTGGTTCACAAAATGCTTATGCTGCACTTTTTCACTAAATTTAGCCATTCCAAAGAGATATTAAGAATCTGTTTGCAATCCTGTTAAAATGATCACTCTGTGCAACACTTTGTGTTGCTATCATTTTACTTCAAAGCAGAATTTGGCCCACTAGTTCTAAGTCAGTATTTTCCACCCAGAATTGTAAACATTACTTTCATTTCTTCATGTAAGTGATTGGTATGATTGGCAAGGAGTAGTTTCAGTATTACAAATAATGAGGCAGCACAAATTCTAGAAAATGAAAACTTCCTGAGCAAAACTAACAGCCTCTTCAAACACTATTCATAATGTTTTGTTATTAACTATTTCCTCACTAAATGACTTCTTTTTTTTAAATTTAGATTCACAGATATGCCAGGCTGCTAAATAAAACAGCAATTCAAAGACTGAAGACATTTTACACATGCTTTACAACTAATGAATTTCAAAAGTTGAAAGAGAACATTGCAAAGAAGTTAGTTAAAAACAGTAGTGAGATTCTGTAAATAGATTCAACTCTTCAAAAGAAAATCAGTCACTGCACGCAGCTTTAAAGCCAGTCTTTCAAGTTAGGATTAAACTAAACCTTTATTTAGAGAAATGATACTAAATAAAAAGTACAAAAGTTCCAAGTGTAAAAACAATACTAATCCTCCCCAAAATACCCCTTTGGGGGGGGGGGGGACAAGAAGCTCTACAGGTTGCAACAGCACTGCTTGCACGAGTGGATTGGGAGCCCTACTCATTTTTTCCCATCCCTTGACTGTATGTGCTTATAGGAAGATAAACAGAATGACCCATCTTTGTGATGGGGAAATCTTTGTGACTGATAACAGTATTAGGCAGATGAGTGGCTCACACTTAACTTACTGTCAGCCACATGTATGAAGTAATGCACAAGACTAAGTCAAAACACCATTTTGCAGTACATGGTGGAATAAGGCTTTCATATGTTGTCATCTTTGATGCCATGATGAATTTTTTCTATTTTTTCCTTGACATAACATGAAGTTTAGAAACAAAATACTCTCTTAATTCATGGACTGATAATCATTGCTACACTACTGACACAGAGATGCACAGCTGTTTACAATCATTGAAGAAACCCAACCATTAGGATTTTCCCCCACTCCAAAAATATCTAGGGCTTCAGGTTTCCTCCAAGGTATCAAAGACCTAGTAATGTAGGCTCTTGCAAAGAACCCAAAATGGATATCTCCATTTAAAGTGAAGCAGAGTTGAACATAAATCAGTAAGAGTAGCATATATCATTAAAATTTACTGGCAGCTAACACATAGGGTCCTTTCAAACACCACAAGAAAGCTGTAACTGTAGTAGTGAGTAGCAGTACCTGAATTAGCTTTATCTAGCTAGCAGAGATAAACACTAAAGGCAGAAGGAAGCTTTAGCAACCAAGATAAACATTTTCCAAGAATGCACAGTATGTAATTACATTGCTGCCATATGCAAATCAGGTGTCACTGCATCTGCACCACCGCTGGTACCCACAATACCAAGACCAACTCAGTCTAGGTATGTTTAGCATATCTTTAAAACAACACACCTTTTATTTTGTGTCTGAAGACCTATCCTTTGATTTGCTGAAATGCGAATATAAAAAAAAAGCAGAAATCCTTACAAAGGAATGATAATAGCTAGCTGCTTTGATACCTATGGCTACATGACTAAAACCAAGCAATTCAAAGAAACAACTAATTCAGTTTAAAGTTGCAAAGTTATGTGGTGGGTTGTGTTGGTTTTTTTGTGGTCTTTAACTTATCTGCAAGGCTCTTTCATCCAATTTTGTAAGGAAGTGTAAGCAGCCATTCTGAATTGATTATTACAACTTTAGGATGAGTGACACTTGACTGAAAAAGTAAAAGGATGTCAGTTTTCTTTGTTTTCATTTTCAAAGAAGGAACACGAAAATACTCTTCTCCCTTCATGCTGTTCTTCTATTCAAAAATGAAAATTAAAGATTGTGGTTTGGGGCCACAGTCTTGGCCTCCATCCTCCCTCCACAATGACCAAATACATAGAAATATTTGTCTGATAGTTTAGGTAAAATTCGTCAGCGGTCTGGACAATATAAGCTGAACATAAAGTCTTATTTTACAAAAAATAGGTCACATTCCTGCACACAGGATGTCTGCAATATTTGGTCCAAGTCACCTGTAGCCTATATTCTTCCAATGCATTAGAAGCCACCAAAATACCACATGGCTCTTCTTTGCTGCAGCAATTCAAGAAATTCAAGGATGCAGGCACTGACTCAGGGGGGTTTATTTTTCTTTCTAAAATTTATGTTTTGATCCTAGCAATTCATCTTGTGCCATAAAATGTGTATGGTTTCAACTTGTATGGAGAATTCAGCAGCCTTCAGAGATCGAAGGGCCATTCTTACTGTCAAAACTGTAAGCTTCACAATAACTTCATTTTCATTAGTTTCACAAAAGAGATAGAAATACGTAAATCTTTTAGCTGCCAATAGCCTTACAGAATAAAAACATGCAACACCAGCCAGTGAGTTTTTGCTGACCACAGAACACACAACTAGCTTTTGTCAAATGCTTTTAGAACTGTGCAGTCACTTGTCCATTTTTAAGACTATAATTCAATTGCCAAAAAAATTGTAACCTAACACAAAAATGCAGCTTTTCTAAGAGGTTTAAAAAAAAACGTTATCTACTTTCAATATAAAAGATAAAAACATTTTAAGTCATTATTTCCTCTTCAGGCTTCCCTCCTAGGTGCAGAGAGGGGCTTTAGTTTCCACTAAGTCGAGATGAACCAGTTGGCCTAGAAAGCTCATTCAGTGCTGCAAAGCTATCATGCTGAAAATCCAGGTTTTATGTCTAAACTTTTATGCCCCAGGTTGGCCAGGATCAAGAGTTCTACAGGGGCTCTGTACATCCATCCTCAAGAACAACACTACTTCAGTTTCTCACTCTCATCATTTAAATAAATTACATTGATGGGTTATTCAGTGATTCAGGTAAGTACATAGTACCTGGAAAGCTACCTAGTGAATCCTTTAACCTCATTAAAATCTGGATATTTGCTGTAAGAAAGGTTTTTTAAGTTGGAGGCTTTCATTTTCAGCTACTTCTTCCTGAAGAAATAAGAAAAACAAGCCTCTCTCTGATCTTGGCGATAAAATTGCTTCCTACAGATCTGCACCTTTATCTGTTATAGGGTCTCTAAGCCAGTATAAGTTAAATATCCCTTAAGTGAAGGGATGTGTGTGTAAACATATATAAAAAAATATATGTATACAAAGTCCATTTTTTTAATACTTTGAGCCCATGCGAAGTAAGGTTTTTTAAATTGTTTCTAACTATGCCCCTATACACATCTAAGATATGGTTAGAATTGCCCTGCTACATAAACATATTCATGGAAAAATTGAACAGAAGCAACAACAACAACAAAAAAAATCGCATAAAACAGAAGAGTACAAAACAAGACAGAAAATTGGTATTTTAAGATTTACTTTTGCAAAAGCTATTCTGGCTACACCAGAATCCTACCAAGCATGCTGGCTCAGATGAACCTGCAACACATACGCAGGTTCTAGCCAGCACCGATACAGCTGTTGTCTCCTAGCAAGCATCTGAGTAACTACCCCTGGTTGTCTCATTTTTTTTTTTAAAAAAAAAAAAACCACACACCGAGACAGAGAGAATATACTGTTAGAAAGTATGCCAAAACTGTGAGTTATTGAGACTACATACTGGAAATCACCTAGAAATAATTATTAACTCTTTACTAGAATCCTGTGAAATTTCCAGTAGATAACATTCAAATTCAAGCTGTCAGGAAAAAGAAAACAGAAAAAGAACATAGCCTATGTATAAACACAAGTACATACAATGCACCAATTCAAGTTCTACACTTGCCTTCTCTTCTGCATGGGAAAAGCCCATGCTACACCTCGCTGAAAAAATATAGCAATCTTCTCCCACACCTCAGCCACTTCCAGACCAAAGTGCAGCATGACATTTGATATGCACGCTTTTGAGCCGCGCTTTGCAAGCCTGTGGTAAAGTCCTTTTTAAAGATGATGTGAATTACAGGTATGCAGATGGAAGTGCTCGGAGGGGTTCTAGTTTCAGTCTCTGAAGTACCTTCATGGCAGTAACCACATGATTCAAAACCGTCTGTACTCATTGCTGCTATCATTTGAACACAGGATATCATTTTGCTTTGCACTAAGACATATTCCTCAGGTTTTAAAGTGCTACGTTTTCATAATTCAGCAAAAGAACCCAAGCTTCTAGCAACAGCACCTTGAAAGAGCAATGGAAGACTCTAATTTTTTCTGGTTTTGAATTAAGTTTTACCATTTCTAAGCCTCCAATAATTTAAAAAAATTCTTTCTCCATCAGCTAGGCTTCCATTAGGCTTTTACTTGTGAAAAGTGGCCTTGTTAAAAACAAAATACATTCCAACGTAAAACATAGTTGCACGTCCTTTGTGAAATCTGACCACACAAGAAAAAGGTACAAAGTCAGAAGGAACTGCTTTCAAATAACAGGAAGGCATCAGAGACAGTGCACAGAGGCCCCCCACAACACAGCCGGTCATCACCACTCCAGCTTCAGCCCACCACTTCTCCAGAGGGGATGAAGACAAGCTGAACACTCAGAAGGTGCAATGGGAAGGCCTTGCGTAGGAGAGCAGTAGTTGGGAGAAGTCCACAGTAGAGGATAGTCCTTGGAGGTACTCGTCCTTCTAGACCTGAGCACCCAAGAACAAAATGATCACCTTTATAATTCTGCAACCCCCATGCTGTCTTGCATTTTTACCAGCACCACAGTGCAAAGGAGCCAACAGCTGAGACGCACCCTGAATTTTCTTCTACACTTAGCGACAACCCTTGCATATCAAAGCCCACACATGAAAAACCACTAACATTTATGGAGCCACTTAACTGCACACTGAAGCTTGAAATGAGTTACAGGTGGACAGGTTGTAATTACCTGCTATATACCTGATGCAAATCAATAACAAACTGGAAGTTGGTCCCCTCAGAGTGGCACTGGTGGTCTCCCATCTAACCTCCACTCATCGCAACAAACACCTGTCTGCCCTTGGACCCACTATTGCTTTCCATGTGCTAGTAGTATCTCAGTGCATGGCCCACCCCTATGCTCTACCCCATGTGAATTTAAGCACGATAAATGTCTTTTAGAAAAAGTACCTAAGCAGCTTGCAGCCACATACTCAAAATAAGAAGCTGAAAGTCTCATGGAGTTACAATGATACTCTGGTACCTAAATGTTTAAATCAATTCTGAGAACAGCAGTTCAGCAAAGACTCTCAAAAACTTTCGTAAATCCTATCCTGTACAATGTCAATCATAGTTCTGTCTTCACAACATACACAATTTTTACAGTTTACGGTAAAAAAATATGCAATGTGTAATACTTGTGTGAACCAACATTTCTTTTTTCGCCCCAAATCACACCAAGTTCACTCACTTGGGGACTGGATCAGAGGCAAGAGAGACACTGTTCTTTATGTCAGGCTGTTTCTCCCCACTTCTGAACAGGCTGTGCTACCTGTCCTCTCCCACCTGCTGATACATACCAGATGATGATACTACTTTAAGTTCATGGGACTTTTACCTCTGCTCAACTCACGAGGCTACTGTGAGCCCTGCGTATCTGTGCAAGAAGCAGCCTCAGAGGCATTACAGATCTTCAGCATCTGGCAAAACCCCCGCATTGAGAAGGCATCGTGGTGGCTGTAAGCAATCTGTGGAAGTAGTAAAGGGCCTGGAGTTTGTTGTTTACTCCTGTATTTCAAATTTAATTAAATCTGAAACATGGCAGAATTTAGGACACAAATAATTAAAACATTCATCATAAATACATTCATAACTTCATCTATAATCCTTGGCATTTGATTTCATGTGAATAACCAAAAGTCTGTTATTTCCTGTAGTAAGTTATGATTTACGTCTTCAGCCTCTTTCCTCAATCTCACATGTATCATCTGCCTGAAAAAAATCCACCTGTGTGCCCAAGCTATGGGTATAAAACCTTCCCCAACCATAGCGGATGGTAATACCACCTACAAATTGCAAACACTGTAGTACTTGAAAGGTTTTCTTCAGTGTTTCCACTCTTTGGCAATACCTAAAGGAAAAAGTACTACTCAAGAACTAGGCTTTCCAAAACTCTACTTTATCAACAACTTTTCCTTATGGCTTCACTATTGCACTGGCTGCCACTGAAAACAAATTAGGCAAGTATTTCCTACATTACATTAAGAATGACATAACATTAATTGATTGCAGCCTACAACATTTTAAAAATACAAAAAAAAAGTTTTTCTTAGGCAATTTACTTACTCCCTAGAGCCACCTGACTACTCAACTGATAGTTTTATAATATTCCTATTTTATTGTTATCAAAGAGACTGAGTGAAGAATGATAGGGAAAACTCCACATCTTTACAATAAAAAGCGGCTGAAAAACAGCTTCTTAACAAGACACTTTCTAAGCTTTAAAAGTAAGAATTCCCTGAAAAACCTAGGCGCTAGGAACATAAATAACTACTGTAAGGAAATGGCAAGGTAAGGGAGGAAAAGAGTATCACAAGCATCAAACAAGCCAATAAACACTTCATTAGAATAAATGGACTGTAAAAGTTCGAACAATCTCCATGCTATGGAGACCTCAAATAATGCTCCTACAACAGACAATTACAGTGCTAGCACACTTCTGGTGCCTCAGAATCAAATACACAAATCAATTAGGACACCAGAGGAAATGTTTGTCAATATAAGCAACACAATCTAAGAAATAACTTGAATTCTCTGCTGTCTCATAAGAGCAGATGCTGCAGCCCTTCCCTCCTTGCAGCCTGTAATATTGTCTTTCGTAACTTGACCACATATTTTAATTTAACACATCGGAGCCTAAAACCTTTAAGCTTGTTACTCTTCCATCAAATTCAGTACAAAATGCCTAATGAGTTCAGACGTTATTGGAAAAGAAAGAGGAAAGGGGAAGGAACAGCACTGACACACACCATGTCACACCAGCTTCCTAGCTTACACAGACCAGGCTTGGAGCAGTTTTAGATGCACACAAGCTGTACAGTGCATGGCCCACTCCTGCACCTTGTTTTCTGCCTGTCAAATGGGGAATTATACACTTTCCGTTTTTCATCTAAGAAACACATCATATTTATCAGAAGCACCATTCACCTGCATCCAAAACTGGGAGGAGTAAAATACCAGGCTGTGCTGCTTTAGACGTCTGCAACACAGCAGTTTGGGAATCTTGCCTATGGATCCCAGTGGTGAGCTGTACCTTTTCCCATCCGTTCTATCTGCTTCAGCCCCATGGACAGACGATAAAGTGCAATTTTCCCAACTGTAATAGCATTCTTAAATCTGAATAGACTTGGGGGGGTGGGGGGGGGGTGGAGGAAGGAAGAGAAAAAAAGATATGAGCTCATCTGGTCTAACTTTCCAGCTGGTTTAGGCTAAGAAGCTTTGTCAAAATACTACATCACCCAAATATTTATCCCAAATACTGTCCTTAGTCTGGTAAGATCTGGGAGATGGTGGGGGAAGGGTGGAAGACTTCACTTGAGCTAAAGGCAAAAGACAGGAGAATCCACAGTCACCTAGACCCATTGATCATCAAGAGCAGGTAGGTCCATTTACTTCACACTTGATCAAATCCCATGATGGAGGAGGTAGGTGAGCCTTGTCTCCTATCCTCCAAGATCCCACCAACCTGACCTGCCATTATAGGTCCTCTCTACAGGAGATGGCCACCAGTATCATTCTAAGCATGTCAGGAAAACATCCCACCCCACCAGCACTCAAGACAACATACCAACAGCTGCCTTGCAGTGCTGTGTAAGTGAATGTCAAGGTTTTACATTTTGGTCTACTTCATGGTGTCTTTTGTATACCCAAAGACTGCACTAGCCCTTTCGCCATGGCATTATAGTCAGCACACAGCTAATCACACAGAATCAGGGAATGGATGAGGTTGGAGGAGACCTTCGGAGACCAACTAGTCCAAGCCCTCTGCTCAAGCCAGGTGTCAACTACAGCAGGTTCCCCAGGACCACGCTGAGTTTTGAGCATCTCCACAGATGGAGACTCCACAGCCTATCTAGGCACCTTGTTCCAACGTTCAGCTGCTACAGTAAAAAACTTCCTGTGTTTAATTTCCCATATTTCAGTCGGTGCATGCTCATCTCTAAGCTAAACTATCCCAGCTCTCCCTACCTCTCCTCATATCATACCTGTGTTATTAAAACAAGGTTTCCCAACTTAAGTTTTAGTGTATTTTGATGACGGAACTACATGACTAACTGTGGATATATTCCTCCAGTATACTTTGCATCATCTCAAAAATAAAGCAGCAAAAATTAAATCACCAACAAAACTACTGATTAAGCGTAACTGGGCCATAAACAGACTGGAGACTCACTTGATGTAGGTGTTTCCCATCCCATTCAAAGTTACGCTGTAAGCAACAGGACATTTTTAATCTTTTCTGTGTCTCAGCTACATATAATCCAAGTTTTTATATCAAAATACTATGTTCCAATAATTTAATGCTTTAAAAGAAATTAGTTTAATATAACAACATAGGCCAGACACACAATCCTATTAAAAAAAAATATCAGCTTTGTCTCATCACAAAGCCTTCTATCATGAAACCATAGTGACCAGCATTTCCCCACCCCCCCAGCTTTTAAGCCTTCACTGACAGAAGTCCAAGTTAACCTTTACTTTACTTTGTCCTGGGCTAAATCCACTTTCCTGGGCAACATCCTTTTTAATATAAAAACTTTTTGGAAGTCTTCCAGTACTTTGAAAGAAACACATTTAGAAGATATGCAACAGTTAACATGAGTGGTGTTAGAGGCTCCTGTCGTTCTCAAATCCCTATGATGTGATGTCCAGATATGTTTATATAATTTTTTTTATTTAATAGTTAATTTTAGAAATCACTCCCATACCACCTTTAGCAAAGTGGGTGTGAACTTTCTACTTCAAACAGAAAAATGACACCAGAAAGGAGAAAACACTATAATAAAGTGCATAAGCAAAATTACATTAAAAAAGGCCAAAAAAATTACAATAGTACAAGTTTATTCTTAATGATGTCTAAGAGAAAGAGCTGACTGTTTATGAGACACACTGAAAATTACTATTTCACCCTGTAGATGGCTGCTTTGAAGCCAGAGGACCACCTGCATCAGACACAAAGATCAGAAGATTGTGATGTTTATACACCTAGAAGTTGATATCCATCCACTTCTCAACTGCAAGTTAAATTACATGTTTCTGCTTACTTCTCAACGTGACAAGGCTTAATACTTTTTTACTTCAGTCTTCACAGAAGAACTTAAGATTCTCCACAGCAATGAACTTGTAGGTTTTCAACTCAAGCTTTCAAAGAGTTGGGTAGAAATAGGATGGGAAGATAGTTTTCAAAACATAAATGCAAACTGACAAAGTCTGAGGTCTTTTCCTATTGAATACTGGTAGAACTAGTTGAATTAGCTCCTGAATCACCTGCAGTTATCTTTGAAGGCTTGTGGAAGTCAAACAAGCTCCCAAAGACATGAAGTGCTAGCACAAACAAAACATTCCAAAAAGAGAGGAAAACAGAGAAATTAGGATTACAAACAAGCAATCCTTACTTCCACACCAACAGGTGGTGATTTATTTGTACACACCTAAGAGAACTGGCCAAAAAAAGTCACATCAAACTACTCTTAATTTTCCCCTCTGACAAGAAACACATCTTGACCTCAGCAAGGCGTGGTTGGTTTTTTTACAGAACATTTTAGGAAATAAAAAAAGAGGAAATACAATCTAGGTTATACCACTAAGATGCGGGAACATCACAGGATGCAAAACCATGATGTGGGAGTAAGTACCAGTAGTCTGCTACGAGAATGGCAGAGCACTGCAAACAGGCAGGAATCTCTCCTCAGCCCAGCATGCTTCAGTATTTTCACTGATGGCTTGCCGAGTATACACTTGAAAATCTTAGCAACACTGAGCCCTGGGAAGTGTTACAAGCAAATACTAGAATTATAATCTCTCTTCAACTGACATGCCACTTTTGATTTGAGAGCTCGAACCCTAAGAAAGAAGTTTAGCAATTAAATTTTAAATTGTGTTCTTTTACTTTTTTTTTTTTATATGTATATTTAAGCCATGAGTGATTCAAACAGGTTTCATCCTACCTGAAAACAAGAGATGAACAATTCTCAGGATCCTTCCACATCGGATTTCTACAGGTGTAGCACGCACCTACACTGAAACAATGGCAACGGAATAGAGAAAAATACATGAAGAGATGCTTCCACATCAGGGAAATAGCACACAGGTCCCAGCACTGCAGAGGCACAGATGACCAGCCCCCACAGATATCTTGCTAAACTTCACCAGGTCGGTCCTCCAAACTCTAGTTTTTCCAGGCTGAACCTCAACACGGAATGAAAGAATTCAGAGGTAGTTCTGAGTAAAGGATATGTAACACTCTTAACTCCCTACACAGGCTGTTCTGCGAAGAGATAATGCTCAGTCCAGTGTTTTTAAAAAGACAAGAATTTTAAAAAGTTATGAAGAAAGCAAATACTACTCTTCTCTAATAGCTACGTATACACTGCAGCTCTTCAGTTAGCCAATTAGCAAAAACATTAAACCATCAAACTTGCATCGTTTTTACAGCATGTAAAAAAATGGTTTTTTATATATATTATGATTTTAAGAAGTATAACAGAGTGCTACTGTAATCTTCTAGTTATATTTTTGTTAGTTTTTACTGTCAAAATATTTAAATGATGAACTTTATTTGAAGATGACTAATTATAATGTATTCTCTTTGGGGAACAGGAGTTGAGTATCCTAGCATCAATTAAATGAAATGCACTCTCCTAACTTAAGATTAAAAACTAAAATGCAGCCAAAATAAGTTTCTTCCTCACATCTGTCAGATCACAAAAGCATCCAGTACAACAGGATAATATTGCCAGAAAACCTTAAGACTTGCAAAAAGATATTATTTTGTGTATGTGGCTTAGCTCCGAAGCTAAACCAGAAATGACATCCCAGCTTAGGGTAGTAAGCCTTTTTGCCAATGAATTTCTTGTAAAGTCAACAATTATAATTTATTCTGATCCTTTGTGTCACCATATTAGTAGTTATTTTTCAGCAATCCCAGAGCAGCAACAAATAATGCCATAGAAGAGGACTGATATAATTACAGGCTGAAAAAGATAGGCCAGCACCCTTACACTCAAAACTACCCTCCATGGCTCCTTCATACCCCATATGTTGCTAATAAAACTGTTTGAATCATACCTATGAGACAGTTTTACTGATATTGTATCAGGTCCCTAGGTTCTTTGTATGAGATACGATGTCACTAGCACTATAACTATGCAAATTTTGTGATACAGGATCCCACTGGACACAATATTACATACGTAATTCGCAGTATGAAACCGTGCATTAACAATAATTCTAGTGTTATATAAATGAAACCACTATGTTTATTGAAAAACTCACCACACTACAATGAAATCAAATTTTAAAAGCAATAAAGAGCTACTGATGTGCTCATAGTAAAGATGGCAACATTGGTATTTTTCACCCAAACAATGTAAATTTTGCTTTGTGTTCACATGACAATGCTTTACAGAAACTTTTAGCACCAACACTGAATAAATGCAACTCCCTCCCTCCACAATATTAATTAATGACTTAAAATAGGAACCTTCTGAGCCCCATTTTTAGAAACAATCATGTGATTTTCAGCAAGAATCTGAACTGTATTCACATGCAAGCATGCTTCTCAGTTTCTACTGCTAATAAAAGAATAAATGATAAATAGTAATAGAAAAGAACTGCAGCAGTAAAAAAACAACAGCTTGGGGATAACAACATACATCGCGCTGAAGCACCTCAGAAGTATCATCCTCTGGTCAGAAAACACCTGCGCTCTAATTCTGCATCTGACTTCAAATATCTGTATGACCTCAGGCAAATAATGCTTCTTCCTAGCTCACATCATGTGCCTTAAGGTCTCTTCTAATTTCCTGCATAAGAATGCAGTCAGTGCTTCATATCCATATTTGCAAAAAGGCATGTCTGAAAGACCTTAAGCGTTGCAAGAATAGACAGCAGAGGTGCAAACAAATCTCACAGTACAAGCGGCTTAATATACATTCCTCTTTTTTGTGTTCCCAGTGATTTCTTCCCTCCACTATAAATGTCTTGGTTTGCTGCAGGTGGGGAATACTGGGGGCTTGTAAGAAGTCTATTTTTTAAAAGAAATCTAAGAGAAAGGTAACAGGCTAGCATGATAAAGTGAGTCTGGTAAAAAGCCAGACTTAGGAGATAAAAGTACGCTATTTCATCAAGGTGCTGGGAGAATTAATAAACCAGAGAATTTTGTAAAGTAAGTTGGACAGTGAATTTCTATAGTAAATTGCCCAATATGTACAGGAAAAAACCCACAGCTCAGTATTCCTTGGAAATATTTTTAATGCCTGCAACTACAGATAGAAAATATAAGTGACACATACCACAACTAGCTAAGAAATCTCACACTGAGAAGCACTGACTTAGTTATAACTGATGCAAGTTTTTACTTAATGGAAGAAAAACAGAGTTGTATCCAGGCACTCCGTAAGCAAGATGATGAACTGACTGTTTCCTATGAGTACAGCTTGTGGGCTTCTACTACAAGGGTAGTTTAAGTGGTAACTTTTCCTGAAGTTTTCCTTGACACCATCCTCTGCGCAATACAAAAAACATAGTAGTTTTATTCTCTATTTAAAAATAAACAAATAGCAGCTTATGCGACATCTTAACGAGGCAGAAAGTTCACACTCCATCCCATGAACATTCTGCCCTCTGGTATTGCTGCTACATTTTACCATCATACAATTCCGAGAGAATTATATACCTATTTTCAAAGTTTGAAATAAACCCCTCCTCCCCAAATATGGCCCAAAGCTGTTATGGAGCAACTTATTTTTAGAAAAAGCACTTATGCAGATACTTAATTTTAATTAATAGTCTCACTGACTTCAACATTTGCACAGCAAGACAACTCCACGCTCCAATTAAAGCAGGCACGTAAATGCTTTGCTGATTCATGGCCAAAAGCATGACAGGAACATCATTATATAAAATGCTTGTAAAGTTTAAAGAAAAGAAAAATAACAGCAACCTCTCCCTCAAACAGAGCGTTAGAAACCCTGTAAAACTCACAGCTTGAGCAGAACTTACAGGTTGCTGAATATACGAATGCTAGGAGCTAAGAGGCTACAAAACATTCAAAGAAATTATTTCAGAGTGGGCAAAAGAATTTTGAGGAACCATCTTAATTACGTGGAGACTGTATGAGCCCCAGCTCTCCATCCCTGGCATCTACTCTCTGCCCAGACAGGGTTTTCAGGAGTTGACAATTCTCTACCGGTAGGCTGGAAGCAGCTGCACCTTCACCACTGATGCCTTGCTCTCTTTTTCCATTGTTCACATCACAGATAAGCCGATTGCTTTCCATAATTAATTACATCTAGCTCAGTTCCACCACAGGTCACACTGAACATCTTCAGCATTCACTTCCAGGGAACAGCCACTCTGAGTTGCAACACTGCCTAAAATAATATACCTATAATAAATCTAACTTTGAAGTAATATGACACACAAGAAATACTAGTTGAGTTTTGCTCACTACCTACGTAATATAAAATTGTAAGCTTTAATTTTTAGGCAGAATCCTTAAAGATAATCCATAAAAAGAGGTTTTGTTGAAATACTCTCTGGTCCTATTTATAAGTAAAACTGTGGCACTTGATGGCCTGTGACTCACCACTACATACTCATAATTGTAGAAGGTTAAGTGTAAGATGACCTTCATTCCAGGACAGCCAAGCAATACTTAAAAAGTAATCCTACACACACTTTTATTACAGCATCAAGAAAGTTACAGCTGATAGCAAAACTGAGTTGAATGTAAAAACTGGAAAGCAGTAGCCACTAAGAGTTAAACTGTTTAACAAAACAGTAAGGACGAGAAGTGGCTTCCCAAATAGCCTGCTTCCTCTCTCCTGCACCCTGATGAACAACTAGGTGCTGTGCAATGAATCTGGCTGCTGGATGATGGGGCAGGCAGAAGCCACAGGGGTTTGCTGCTAACTGGGGTGTTCACCTCCTCAAGACACTCCTCTGGGCGTGAATACCAGTGCGAACTTCCAGCCAGCCCAGAACAAACACCTCCTCACAATATATACTCCAGGAAACCACTGAGCTAAAGACTCTTCCACTTGCAAAACCTGCAACAGCAACATTCATCACATGAGGCTTAGCATCGCACAGCTGTGCTACAACGTGAGCAGCGAAGAGACCCAAGTCACCTCTTCATCACCTAGTCCAGCAGGAAGAGGACAGCCTAGGTGACGGACATGAAACAAAACTGACACAGAAGTACAGGCAGAAAATTAACATCTGAGCAGTTTTCTACAGGACCAACTTAGACACAGGACAGCCGATTAGCTGCAGCCCGGCATTAGGCTTGCCAGGCTGCCCTGCACACATAAGGTAGCACACACGAGCTAAAATAAAGCCAGGCCAAACCTGACTTGGCTCTGCACAGCGCCAGATTGAGCGTTTCTCCAACTGTTTCACACCTAATTTACGGAGCATATTATCCATCCACATATTCGCGAGATCTAACCTGAGAAGTGACTAGAATCAAACTCAGTTCATTGACTAATGCTTATGTGAAACACAGAAAGCAAACATAACACAGTGGAACATAACACAAGAAAATGCATTATTTTTATTCCATCTCCATTGAGCAGCCTAGTACTTTTGAAGGATTAATGAAAAAGCTATCAAGAAATAATACAGAAAAAGAATGCTGATTCTCGGTGAACACACCAATGCATGAGAAACTGCAGAGACCTTTTTGGTAGTAGAGAGTGAAGCCAGGACATTCCAAGAACTACACGAACACATGAACTTGCCCTCTTGACCCAGAATCCCAGTTTATTTGATTTTTATAGAACAGCATTTTGATACTTCCTCCCTGCATCACAGACTAATACTCCTCAATTAACAACACAACATTGTCATTATTCTCACAAAATCGGCAACACTTTTTTCACACCAAGATTTAACAAAGAATAGAGAACTCTGCCTAAACATCCAGAACAGAAAGCATTTACCTTAAAATTTACAATAATTCACTTAAGAGAACCGTCAATAAGCATATGTAAACACATCAGGATTATTTCCACAAACTTTACTTGTTAAACAGGACACAATGTTTCATTTACAACTGTTATTTTTTAATCAGGAACTGAATACAAGTCCAGGAAGAGCACGAATAAGTAAGTTTCTAAACAAACAACTTACACAGTTGCTTTTTAACAGGAACAGACAAAACATTCCTTAAAGTCTCATTTACAAACCAAAGCTGACCTCAGGCATCACATTCAGTATGTATGAGACAACCTACGTAGATACTGACCTTAATACTACTACAGGGGCAAATTTCGCACAAGGAAGACATGCTTTTGAACAAATGTTTTCCAATGTATTAGGCATACAGAAGCTTTTTTCTGCATCAAGAACCGCATGTCACATTCCTTAAACCGTTTCTTTTCTTGACCAAATACACTGTGGACAACCTACAGAGGATGCCCCTCAGTGTTCCTCTTTGAGGTTCTCATCTACAGTTTCCACTAACAATGAAAACTACGTGGATTATTCTTCCCCCTCAAAAATCACAGTCACATTTAGAGTTGGCCTTCCTAAGCTCACGTGCCAAAATAATACCCTAAGTGATTAGAGACTTTCAACACTAACAGAAGCTCTGATAGAGATTTTTATTGGGTTTAAATCAAGTGCAGACCCACAGCCCACAGTAACACAAAAGCAGGGAAAGCAGAGGATGACAAGCAGCAGGAACGGCTATATGAGATGCGTGACAATCCAGGAACAAAACTAGCGAATAGTCTGACTTAAAACACAAATGGGAAGAAGAAAACACTAATTCCATACTTACCAGGCCTTACTAGAACTACCGATGCAGAGTCTATACGCTCTCTCCACACACACGTACTCTTAGATCTTTTCATCCCATCCCAAGCTACAACAGGCAAAAGGAATAGAGCTGGCCCACCAAAACATACCATGTTTTCAACCTCACCCGAATGCTTCACATGTTCCACAGCAGATCCACTAAATCCTTGACCATACCTTGACTGTCAGGTTTCTCTAGATCTTTCAGTTCTGAAGAGTGGCCCCTGCCCATCTAATCCCTTCAATGGATCTTAACATTATTTTAAATGCCTGAAAGACAATGTCTCAGTCTCTTATTTGCATGCTATAAAATGTTCTTGAGGCTTTCCTTGGGAAAGTCTCGTTAGCTGAGGTAACAGGCTCTAACAGCATTCAACATTTAAAACAACTGTCAAAGAGGCCAAAGTCCCAGCCTGCACCCCAAGACCCAAACTGTAAACCATCTCCCCGAGCATAACGAAGTTAACCAAATGTTTAACACTGGACACATCTAATTCTTTGCACTCCATAGATTACAGAACAATTAAGAGGCTGGAAACAGAAAACTGGCTTAAAGTGAAGTTATACAACTGGATGGGCAGAATGCTTTTGTCCACAAGAAAGCATTTGCATATCTAACTTCAGATGTTTTAAATAGGTTTATATTGAATTAAAAATAGAATTTAAAATAGATTTTTATTGTACTAAAAAGCATGTTTTATATCTGAGTTACTGTATCACCGAATGTAAAGAATCCCTTGGAACCCACAGACTCCCCATACAGAATGTGCATGTTCTTGACGATTTATCTTTCTACATCAAACTCTTCAAGCTGTAGACCACCACAATAAATTAAGTAAAATTCAGAATATAATGTTCTAATACTGTCTTTAAAGTTAAATACAATACTGGCAAATGCTTACCAGGTTACACGTGCTAAGCAGTGCACATGATAATCATAATGATGAATGTGTAATCTAATGCCCATTCACTTTGATTTATATGAGCCATCATACAAGTCTCACGTATCCATTTTAAGTCAATGGGAAGGATCCCATTTTTCCTGACCTGAATCAGTGTTCAGTCTAAACTGAACCACATTTTTCCACTTTTTTTTTTTTTTTTTTTTTTTTTTTTGCATTGCACAGAATCAGTCTTCGCACATAGTTAAAGATGCCTGGGGCTGCACAGTCTTTTGCAATCTGAGCAACTGGCCCTATCATTCCTTGTGATAGTCTTGCTGAAAAAAAGAATATCAACCAAACTTCCCCCTGCCCTTCCAGCTGCGGGAGAAACAGGTCAGCCTGTTCTTCACTTCAGAAGAAAAGGCCCTGCAATGATCAACCTTTCATATGAAATACAGATCATTAACACTGAGTACAGAATTACTTTGATTCTTGTTTTTTGTTTGTACAACTGGGATTCCATTGTACTTATTTCATGATGCTCTGTATTTTGTGTGTGTGTATACATACACACACAAAATAGCTTATTTCTGAAACTAATGTATAATGGAAGGCTTACTTACCGAGTCAGAAAGAAGCTACCCAATGATAAGTCATTCCCTTATCCTTAAAGTATCACACTCAAGAAACTGCAATAAACCAAACAAGCTTCACTGCAGCCTGCCCTAAATGCAGAAAGCACACAGTATGGATGGGATGACCTAGGTGCAGAGTGCCAGCTGCCTAAGTGGTAAGTGTTATTTTTTACTGCAAACCACAGTTAAGCTGCCCCATCGAGAGTTTCTCAGTACTGTTAATTCTCCTCCAAAACATCAAATCCAGACCAAAACCTCATATTAGAGCATCTAAGCTGATGCAGTTCCCATTCAATGCTCTAAACAGTGTTTACTGCAGGGTTCAGTCTCTACTGACCTAGGCAATAGCCTACCACATCATCCTTACTTCAAACATACCTTACATACAGAAGAGGACTGAGCAGTTAAGTCAGTCCTCATTACAGAAGAGCAATACTGGCAGATAAAAGAATACTTTATTTGTGGGAAGGAGAAGAGGCATGGGTTGCAATCGTCTCGAGACAGACCAGCCAAGCCACGTTGCACTACCTGGTGCTACACCATCAGGCACTGTAAAAGCAAGCCTGGCCCAGGTCTGTAAAACCCACAGCTTACAGAAGCCTCTGCAAATAAAATAATTTTTTAAAAAAACTAAAAAACCCAACATGCTTTAGAAGTGTACATAGTTTGTAAAAGTTACCAAGCTTAGTATTTATTTTTTTTACTTAAATTCCTGAATGATCTGAAGGTAATTTCCCCCCCCCCCAATCAACATCCATTTAAGTAAAATTCATGGCAAAAAGCTCAGCATTTTGTTTT
The DNA here is from genome assembly GCF_017639655.2 of Falco naumanni. Taxonomy (NCBI): domain Eukaryota; kingdom Metazoa; phylum Chordata; class Aves; order Falconiformes; family Falconidae; genus Falco; species Falco naumanni. The sequence goes on along the minus strand of NC_054061.1, from coordinate 26,363,491 downwards.
TACATTTTGAGACTGTGTTAAGAATAAAACCACTTCCTTTGAATAGGACACAATACCTGCCAACTCCAAATAATGGAGAATATGACTAGTTTCTAGAGAAAGAGAACCAGGGGTAAGGGACACAAGCACCACAATGTAATTACAGAGTACCAACAAAAATTTGTCAAGCAAATAGAGGAAACTTCCAGAGTTTGGAAAGCACGTTAACATGGAAACAAGTGTCCTCTTATTTTGTTAGTGCGAGGATATCAGTGAACCAAAGCCTGACTTCCCTGGCTGAAGATAGTTAACTGATGACAGCAGAGGTTACAAAAATCTGTAATCAGGCTTCATAGAAGTGCATGTGGAAGAGTGGTTATTAGGTTATTAAAAGCTTGGAGGAGGAGGAGGGAAGTTGGGATTGAAGGCTCAGATTAGCAAACTGAAAAAATAAAAATGTTGACCCCTGACCTTATATGCAATAGCTGGAGAAAGAGACGCACAGCTACAGCCAGGAGGACACGAACAAAACCATGTTATCAGTAGGAAGCCATAGAGGATGACTGCTGTTGCTCTAAATTTTACCTTAAAAGTCTTGTGACAGTAGGTTGTGAAGGTTTTTTTCTCTCCACATCTCTTGGATGACTGGGACTTAAGGACCCAGTTACTTTTCTGATCTCAGGGACTATCAGTTAAGGCCTGAAACACCCTAAAACATTTATGCCAGACAGGCTTTCCTTCCATACTACAGAAGTACAATGGTAGGATCTCATCAGTCGGTCATCCTCCTTGGTAACACAGTACACTACTGTGCCAAAACAGCATCACCAACATTTGAGATGCATCTCCATCCAACAAAGTGATGGACCACATCCATCACTCCCCATAACCTGCTCAGCAGAATGATGTGCTTGGAAAAGCACACTTCACTAGATTTCCCAATGAGACAGGGCCAGATACACACACTCAAATTGGAGACTTAAAAAACCACAGCAATTAAAGGTCCCATAACACTTTCATATACTACTCCTTGGCTGGAAATAAAGCACAGTAATGTAGAGAACATCAGATTTTTATTGACAACACAAAATAGCTTTGGGTACTAGAGACAGATCAAATGGAACTGCCACCATTTGCTTTCATGCAAACTCACACAGCGTGAGTTACATGCAAACACAACACTTAACAGAAAGACATCTGACCTCCCATTCATAAGTGTGTCCAGATCCTAATTACAATAAATTCATCTCGTTCCTGAGTCTCTGAAAAGATAGTTATGTTAAATAACGAGAATCCCAAAGCCAAACTCCCACCTTGAGAAATGCTTTAGCCTTACCGGTTTGCCCAGACCTTCTCCATTTTGGCAGGGTATAACTGCAGAAATAGCATCCAAATGATTATAATATGTGACCCTTTAACATAAATGGTAATTTCGTAGACTAGATCTTTTATATTCCATCCCATGTACTTCCAAATAAGAGCTGCCCAAAAATACTCTGCAAGAAAAACTAGATGTTCCCAGTGACAACTCCAATCACGTCATTCTTTGCAATGAACATTAAAAGATGCAACAACAGCAAAAAACACTAGCTATTCTTGTAACTTCAACACTAAATCCTAAATATAGTAAGTTTTCAAATTGTCTTTCCTAAAATTCAAATAATATGTACATTGCTTTAACCAAAAGCTAGCAAAGTACAACTTGGATTGTGCTGCAGGCCATAAAGCGAATGTTCTTTATTTTAATCATGGATGGATGAAGATGAAAAGTGGTTTTTGAAAATTTACAACAGTTCTGACACTGCTGTGTGTTCCTCGTTACAAGTTATCCTGATCTATTTGTGAGACTTACTCCAGACCTTTTACTATCTTCAGAGAGATAGTTTACATTATTACTTTGTACGTTTATACCCAATCACAGGAAACTGCATAGAATAGGGCAGAAGCCCCAGCTGAATAAAAGCGAGCTGGAGTAAAAGAGAAGGACCACAACGGCTGCTTCAGTCACGCTGGAACAAGTTAGAAAAGGAATGTCACAGTAATTTCTAGAGAGTATTTGGGAGGTTTGGTTTCTTATTAAACAGGTTGTGCATACTTGCCTGTGGCAGTCTTTGCAACTTCTATACATTTAGACATTGGTTTTAAAGTCAGAAAAATAGTCTTAATTATGAAGAGATTTCAATTTTCAAAAATCTTTTAACTCTGACCTCCTCAAAATATACTACCAGCTGTGAAGTCAGTCTTTACACACACAGCAATACAGAACAAAAGACCGTACGCTGAGATGCAAATACAGGTCTACAACATGACCATAGGTACATTATTTTATTGCAGCGTAAACACCAGCCTTCAGCAAATCTTCATGACACCTGACACTGCAACTACCTAAAGGAGACACCACAACTGCAAACACTGCCTACTCCTACAAGCAATAAATTTTCTATACAGTACCTGAAAGGGCAAGGAGAGCCTACAACTGATTCTGGAGCTTCCCAGATGATCCCAGGATGCTAAGGCAGAGGTGAAAATGCAGATAGTCTTTCACCACAGGCAACAAAGTCTTGCAGGAGAGGAAGCAGACGGAGCCCTGACCTTTCTGCAAGCTGCTGTAGTTCAAACTTACAGGTAAGGCAACATCAGACATAAGTGACTGCTGCTGTTTTCAGAGACTTGACATTTTAAAGGCTAAAGCCCCTGTTGCTAGCAAAGCCCTTTGGTAAGATTTTCTTTCTTTTCTTCTTTGTTCAGATACTGTTTGCTGTGGGATAACAGACGCAGCTTCAGCTTAGGTGATTCTTCAAAGGACTCTAGGAAACACCTGGAGATCTTACAAGATGCTGGACGCTAATACCAGGGCATGAAACACCTACGCTGCAACAAAGATGATCTTAAACAAGATGTCCAAGTTTGGACATGCAATTAAGTATCCCAGAACTAGAAACACCTTCTAGGAATCCAGAGCTATTTAGCTTGAAATCACACAGGAATTACTGGCAAGTTCACATGCGAAATCCTTACAGAAAAGCATCCAGTTAAATGACAAAGAGAGCATGGACCTTGCTGGCAACTCAGGACTGCCTAAATACTCCCTCATGCATTAACACTACATACAGTCTGAAACACCATCAATAAAACCTTTATATAACATCATCCCACTAATTATTCATATTTGTTTGGGGTTTTTTTTGCATATATCCATATGTATAAAAATTTTACACCCGTATATGAAAACTCAGTAAAACAAAGCTAAGATGACACAGGCTGCAACACAGGATTTTTCCTTAAGTACAAGGAAGAATCAAACCAGTATTTTTGTAATTTGGTTTTCCCACTAAAGTGGTTTCTGTACACCTTTGTGAAATAAACTGAGTAATAGTTAACTCATCACAACAGTTTTCAAACCCTTATCACTATGTGCTGCTGATAAAGCTTTCATCCTATAACCACTAAAACTTTTCCTCTGAAAGCAAGACGTAAGCAGAGGCTTAGTCACTATTCACAGAATTACAGACGTTTTCAGAGCACTTCACCAAAAATTCAAAAATAATATATTATTTCCTTAAAGCAAAATAATACATTGCATTTGTAAGATGTTTGCTCTCAGTACTGAGTAACGCTTGTGATATACCTGAAGTGGTTTCTTAAGCAAGCCAAATCTCCCCAGCAACTCAAGGTTTAACTACGCTGAGCAAATCAGCTTCACATGTGTTAAAAAAATGGAAAGCAAGAAGGTAAAGTCTTAATGTATCAACAGCTTCTTCTGATTCATAACGTGCATTAAAAGAATGAACGCTGAAAATCCTATCCATACATTAAGGCAATTCTTACACCCAAACAATTTGATAATGTAACATTGCGTATCAAGCCAGTTTTTTCATAAGTTATGATCTAAACAGAATACTAGTCAATTCACCAAAAGATATCAAAGATATCCCTTTATTACAAATGATCCAAGTATCCCCCTTGAGGCTACGGCTATCAGAAAGCATTTAGCTAGCTCCCAAGCCAATACTTCTCGTATCTGTTTTATTATGAAACTGTAACACATTTTCAATAACTTAGCTTTGCTATACAGAGCAACAAATAATTTCCCAGAACCCTTTGGAAAATCTAACATGTGAAATGATTCCCTAGTCAACTTGCGTATTATTAAGCTGAAAAAACATATATCAGATCATTTGATCATCGGAGGGAATGGAAAAGTATTGGGAGCTTCAGGACAAATGGACAAACTTCAGGTCATATAAAACACTACCGAGGCTGTATTTGAAGAAAAGTGTGAAAGTTCATGAAAGTGTCCCGGGTGAAAATACTTTGCGTTGCTAAGAAACATCATCCCTGATGATGGATGAATTAAATTGTCTCGCTTAGTAGAGCCAACTCCAGGCATCCCTCGTTTATTAGTAGAATGTTTCCTTGTACTGGTAATTTATTTCAACGGCTACTTACAAATAAAAAGCCCTACCTTTAAAATGAAACCGAGATTTTCAAGCTTGCATAGTTAATGCCAAAAACAGAACAGAGTTTGCATCTTGACAGAATTTAGTAGCTACCTTTTCAGAGTTTACATTTTTAAATACAGTATTTATACATCCAAACGATTAGGAACTTACTTTAGGGTAGTCTGCAATGAAATATACTGTTCAACTTCCAAAATTACTCCATGTACAATCCAGTTAAAAATAAAACCCTTCAAATATTTCAAAGTACTGAACAACACAAATATTCAGGTAATCAAATTTTAAACATCACAGAGAAAAGCATATTCATCTCTCATGCGCTGTTATGATGACACCAACATAAAGCCTAAGCATGAAGGAAATAATGTAAACCACCTGCTTTTCTCATTTGGAAGTTGTATTCATGTTTCATCCAGTTCCTCTTTTAATATATTACTTAGGTTCTGCAGAAGAAACAGCCTGTATTCATGAACTTACAGCAATATATCTTTCCATTTCTGAAGTATGCATTTTCTGTTGATGTGCCACAGAGCATACCTGGTTTGCCTGCTGTGCACTGCGTTAAGTGAAGTCCTTTCAAAAAGCTTATAGCTGGAGCACAGGAAGGCTACCGGCTCGCCCCTTCCCACAGGCTGCACGACGGGTCAAAAGAGCTCTCCTGAAAGGGTAAAGAAAAGCAAGTACATCTCACCTGGCACAGCCTTTGAGAGCAGGACACAACAGCAGAGGCGAAACACAGCAAGCAGGGAGCTCCAACATAAGCAGGAGAGTCCTGAGATCAGAAAGTAGACATACAAGCTGCTCAGAAATGATGGAAAAGGGCAGGGTTTTCTCAATAATCTGGAGAGGAATATGCAAATTGTGTGCCACCCAGAAACCAACGCGGGTGCTGCACTGAGAATAAACCAAGGGCAAAGACCCATTTTGCAAGAACACAGTTGCAAAAGGGGAGAACCATTGAAGAAAACTAATTTTCATGTGTCTGATGCCAAGGCTTTGGGGGTTTTCTTCCTATTATTCTAGATTGAGTTCTAATGAAGGTTCCAAGTTAGAAGTTGCAAGCTGTAGCACTGAAGAGTCCAATTTAAGGAAAAAGGTAAAAAGCCTTTTAATGGTTCTTTGGATCCCATCACAGCTTCCAAGTTACAAATTATCATGCAGAGTTACGTTTTGAGGCCACATACTCAGCTAGAGACAACAATAGAGGCTCCTTTTCCCAAGTAACACCACCACAGAGAAGAGTTACCACTGGAGAGTCTGAGAAGAAGTATTTAATAACAACGCCAATTTGGCCACACTGTAGGAGATGTGCTTCCTGTGGGCCTAATAAGGAAGAGCTTTACAATATAAGCAGAAGCATTTCAAAACCTCAAAGGACATGTCTTATCTGCACGACTTCTGCTTCTGGAGGCCCAGAAATCCTGAAGACAGAAGGCAGATCAGACTGCAGCTTTTCTAGGCACAGATGTTGCAATCACATCTGCCTTAACCATAAGCCACGATCCTAGCAGCATCCCCTAGTTGCTGCATTTTTGGAAATGCCAGTAGAGGATAAAATAAAGTGTTTCTGATGACATCAGGTGTACTAAAACACTAACATGAAAGAAAAGCACCTGCAGATTATGTTCCAAGAAAACAGAGTGAAATAAAAGGTTTTGAAGTAGAAATATTGTCTTCCCCTCCTCCCTTGTCTACAAGAGTCACAAAATAATACTTACTTCAAATATTGAGATTGCTTTGATCGAAGATTTTTTTTTTAAGTGCTGACCTAGAAGCCATGAAGGATGACCATTTGTGTATGGAGGCACCCCAAGCTACTCAGACACAGAAGTGTGCACATGTGTATTTACCCAGTTAATTGTAGGTGATTTTTTTTTTTTTTTTTGTACACACCACTCCAAGGAACTGAGCCGACTCAGCTGTGCAGATCCACATGAATATTCTCCAGGTGTTTCATTTTCTTTTATCTCACTGAAGATTCCCTCCCTAAGCACTTATAGCTACAAGATGTCTGAATTAATTCATCCAGTTCCAGGCTCCCCAGTACAAGACGGACACGGGCATAACCAACCAGGGCCAGCAAATGGCCCCAAGGATGATGAAGCGGTCGGAACACAACGCAGCCAATTCCACAACTCCATCTCCAAAGGTCAGGTCTGCGACACAGTACAGGTTGCAGGACTGACTACAATAATTTTCTCCCTCTTGGCCCTCACACCATAACAGAGAGCATTTTCAGGACAGGATTAGTGAATGTTTTAGTTTATTACTTAGATGGTGAACAACAATCGCAAAATTCTGTAGTTACCTGGGAAGGGCTGCAAGCATTCTGGGAAGCAGACTTAGAATTGAAAAAAGTAGGACTAATGCTCAACATCAGAACTGAAACTGGGGGTTTAACACTTAATTGAATGCAAAAAGTGAAAGACTAATTCACATCTGTATTAACAGGAGCACCATATGCAAAAGATGGCAAGATTTATCCTGCTCATCATCGATACTGACTAAGGTTGTGCATTATGTCCAGGTCTGGATACATAGATGTAACTGAGAAATACTCAGAAAAAAACCTAAGCAACCAGGGAAAGTTAGGGAACCAGGCTTGCAGGGTACAGGAAAAAAAAAAAGATAACTAAAGAAAGGCATAGGCTTCAAGATAGGTTAACAGCAAGTTAAAAATGATCATGTCCCACTCATGCAGTATCCACGGGGGGGGGGGGGGGGGGGAGGGGAACCCAACAACAACAAATCAAACAAAACCAAGAAGCTTAACAGGTTAGGAAAAAAATTAGAATAGTATTAGAGGAAATATGCTACCTCTAGGGATAGTTAACAACGGATTAGGTTATGGAGGGGTTACACAAATCCTCACTGATTGTTTTTAAGACCTGTTACGATGAACATGTCAAGAAGTGCGTATACATATTTATCTGGCTCTACAATGAACACTACATGCTCACACATACAGTACAGGGCCTTCACGTAGAGTGGATGACCTCCAGAGATCTGCGTTTTCTTTTCTAAACCTAAAGGCTGTACAAGTTTAGGCTCCTGCCAGGCAAATCAGCAGGTGACTTGACTGCTCCTTAGAGCTCCAAGCAGGCTTTTGATATCTCTTTTTTCTAAATAGCCAAGGCAGTCTGTGATTGACAATTTCTATCACATCAAGCACGCTACCTTAAATATGAAGTACTCTGAATGATTCACCAGGGAAATAAAGTCAAAGTACAGAGAAGGCAACGGCAACTGATCCCAGGAATCCAGTCCCGAGAAGGAAATCAAAACTGCCAAATTAGGCAAGGATACAAATCCCATTAGTACCTAGAAACACAGGTAGCTATTTTTTGTTTCCAGCACCTACAATAAATAAGCCTTAATAAAAAGTAGTATTTAATAAAGTACTTAGAGAAATAAGGAGGGAAGGTTTGGCGTTTCTAAGCTTATTTTCACAGCAGTATGAAAGGAAATGAGGTAGAGTCAGAGCTAATTCTCCTTATATAATTTCACATGGAATGATTAGTTCTGCCCCAACAGTAACAGCTTTCCAGAGGGTCCTACTTGTCACCAAGATTGCATACAGATGCTCCAAGTGTAGCTTCCCTATTCTGCACTGACAACCAACTTAAAAGCTCAATATAATATTCATTTTACTATAGAATGAAATTCACAGCATGAATAGTAAAATAACGTCACAGCTACCATGAAACTGCAGTTATGTGTTGGGGGTTGTGACTTTTAGAAGTTTAATCATGAAATAGATTCATAAAGAGGAGCATGCAAAGTAGCTTTCTGCTTTAGCAGTGTCCTGTGGCCATTACGGCTGTCCATGAGCAGCATAAGCTGTGGTCTAACAATGAGAGGGCAAAGGCATGGTGGAGCATTCATGTCACATGCCCCTGCTGATTACTTTTTTTTTGAAGCAGGTTTTCAATCATTACCGTGCTGAATGCCCCCCTTTTAAGCCTGATTAGGAAAGACATTCCACATGCACGGGGCTGCTGAAGGTGGTGGAATTCCATAAGTCACCTGGGTCGCTTCTGGGTGAAATACCAATTACTGGCAATTCATCTCAACAAGGTCAACACACCAAAAAAAAAAAACAAAAAAAAAAAACAAAAAAAAAAAAAAAAAAAAAAAAAAAAAAAAAACACACACACACACGTAAAAGACATCACTCAGCCCAACAGTGAACATATCACACAGATAATCCTAAAACTCTTCGCAAAAACTTGTAATAGGTATTAGTACTTTTATAAAGCACCGCAGTGTTTTCTCTTTAATCCTTGAATAGACACTAGTAGAAAAGCCCTACTAAATTCCAAAATTGCCACCGCAAGTTCCTGGTCAGCTACTACTATTCTTTTTTAAAAAAAAATACTGCTTTTTAAAAGATATATATAAAACTACATTTTTTTAGGGAGAGATGGTTAAATTTTTAAAAAGTAGGCTATTAACTAAAAACTGCCTAGAACGGCATGCTGAATAATATTATAAGAACTTTAAATGTGTATATGTTGCACTTATTAGCACTACCATTTGTTTTACAAAAGACCTACAGATTAAATACAAAGCATGCTATTAGTTTTAGGCACAAGAACGCCCAATTTTTTATGCCTCGCCAGAAATAATGACTAATTAGGACAGCACCACCCTACAGTCATTTCCATAAATCCTGCCTCTACATTTAAATCCCAACAAAAAAGAAAACTGACTTCATGATAACAAAAGCGTATTTCTTGTCAAAGTTTTCTTAAAGCAAGATCAGGACAAGCAATTATTTTCTAAAGCCAACAAGATTATTGTTTATTTGGAGAACTCAAATTTATCTCAAACCACATGCAACATACTCAGAAATTTACTGTATTAATCTGCAATCTAGTAGACATGCAAGGTGAATGGTAAAACTTTCAACTGGGAAACCACAAAATACTGCTGGACTACTTATTCTGCAAAGTCATCTCACAGCATATTGTGTAAACTTTGAAGGGAACCTGAATACAAAAAAATGCAATATGTTCAACTACTAGTTTAATTTTTGTTTTCTGGAATGTCTGTATGTAGATTAAATATCAAAGCAAGAAAGATATACAGGAAATATGATGCTGAGCATCAGATGAAATGAGGATCCGTACTTAAAAAACAAAATCTTAATTGAAATGATGGAAATTATGGTGCTTCTGCGAAAGCAGTTGTTTAATTATATGCACCAGGGAAGATACTTAGAAGAAACACCTTATTTTTACACTCAACATAGACTTTATTCCTATTTTATTTACAGAGGTGTCACCTAGTAAATAAACCACTAAGAAAATACAATCAAGATCTACACAGTCAAATAATCCACAATAATATCACAAATGCACAACTCTGAGGCTTTCTTCCCCCCACGCCAAACCAATCTGATTGGAAAGAACAGGAAGAGGGCAATATTTTTCTAAGAGCTGGTCCTAGAAATGGAGCTATCTTCACTATTCTTTCTCCCAAATATCCTGCCACTACAGTCACATCCATCATTGCTGTAGCTATTGACTCCATTCTGAGTTTTCAGCATTCCCAAACATTTACCTTGCATGTATGCACAAAGCTTTGCGATATTCTGGCAGTTCTTCTATATAATGGCTTTACAACTGTTCTGTTTCCATTAGATACTTTTTATTAGGCTTTAGGAAGACGAACCAAAAACCTCAGTTCTCTGAAGCGGGGAGAAGCTTGTCTTTGTCTTTTCAGATTGAGAAATAGGCTGAATGGCAACAGCAAGGTCTTCATCCTTCATTCCAACACACCTGACCACTGAATTCTGCCACGGTAAGTAATGCCCATCATGGAACATCAATTCATTAAGTCTTCCACCCCAGAGAAGGAATAAAACACTGCAATATATTACATCTGAATCCAACTGAACTTAAGGGACATGGGTTGTTCCCCAGCTCTGGACGACAGCTTCTAATAGTAACAACTATGAAAGAAATCTTACATTTTATTTTTGTTTGATGGTGTTTTATTTATCAAGACCACCATCATCACAAGTTTTCTGTTGCCAGTAACCTTTCTAAGGACCACTGTTGTACATCTAAGAAGAAAACTTTCCCACAGTATTTATGGCAATATCATACTTGTACCACTGAGCATCATTAACAGACAACCTGCTGTACAGACACAGCATCTGACTGCCCAAAACCACTCTTGGAACAAAACTGGAAAACGGCAGTGAAGCCACACTGGTCACACTGTTGTAGAGACACAATATGTAAAGATGTTTTCAGATGCAACACTGATTAATTTTTTTTTTTTTTTTTTTTTTTTGTCAACCTAACAATATGTTCAACAATTTTCTTGTAACAATTCAGCAAATTTAAGGTAGGAAGCAAATTTAATCCAGTTGCACCTGAAGTGCCAACAAGAAAACTTCCGCTAATCACATATATATTAGATTTCACACATATGTTTGATTATATGTAAACCTATACACACACAAACATCTAAATCAAAGTTGCATATATAGCACTAACTTACTTTGGGATTTATGTGGCTCAACTGTTTGTGTTCTTTCTGTGTCTTAACAAATAATTATTCGGGGAGATGGGGGGAACCAAACCACACTTAGTGCCTTGCCTTGCCTGTTTTCCTCCAAGTTCTGCATTTCATTGAATCATGGAATGGTTTGGGTTGGAAGGGACCTTAATGATCATCTAGTTCCAACCCCCCTGCCACTTCATCATTAATTTTACATAATTCATTGTTAATTTTAGACATTCCTCCAGTTCTCATTTGGACATCAAAGAGCTTCTCATACCCAAAATATCAGCAATCTGAAGTATTAGCTCCTCTACTTATTGTCATATATAACTTGAAAAGATCTTTGATTTCTTGCCTACAGGAAATACTGCAGATCAAAAATAAAGCATATATATATATATGCTCCCATATATACAGATATATGGTGTCCAGGATTTAGGATAATAGACTGTTTGGAGACATGGTTTTCAGATTTAGATTTCATACTCTGTCTGGTGCTTCACACATTTATTTTTACTTTCACATCTGACATGCAGCAATATGGCTAGCTAAGGTGTACATTCAAGACATACTTTGATATATATCTATTTGGAAATGAAATTCACACTGGGGTATGTGTCCTTACAGTACCAGGGCACTGCTTCACCACTGCTAACTGCACCACTTACTGATGGCTGGGGGCAGAGGAAGGCAGGCTCTCTAGAGCCCCTTGTTAACGATTCTGCCACCAAAGATTAAGATGATTCTACTGCTTTACAAACTTGGTAGAGAACATCTCTCACATATGAATGGGGAAAAAAAATAATCCATGGTAGCCAAAGTATTTCTCAAATGTCTGCTGCATGGGTTCCTAACAGCCTTGCATATATATTTTTAGAGTTTGTTCTCCACTTTTGTATTTTTTTTTAAATTAGCAGTATTAGCAAGTTATACAACTAGTCCCAGACAATGAGATACTCACTCTGTTCAAGATAGTAAATCATTCACCTTAGTTTTGTTACTACTGACACTATACAACACTTTATGTCTCAAGCAGTAGCACACAGAAGCCCTCAAATAGAGCAGTCAGCATTAAGGTCCCATTATTATTTTTAGTGATATTGATATAAATAATAATAAGTAATAAAAAATAAAACCTTAAAATATATTTTCAGCATGTTTCCTTACAACAGAGTACAATTCTCTTCACACAGCAACATATAGGTTATATCTGTTTCTTCTGAGCACATAGTTTAGGATGCAATTTATATAGAAACAGCAGTTCTTTAACTCAGTTATTTAACCAGGAAAGATCTCAAGTCTCTGGACAAGACTTCCTCTTTGCAGCTGAAACAACTAATACAAGATAATATTCCACACTCAGTATTTGCTCAGCAGCAGTGCAGAAGGAATGCCTTATGTCAACGGCCCTCCTAATCTGAACTACATAGGACTGCATCGTATAAACATATTCTGATCTTGTGAAGCCAAACAATGCAGCATGTATATTTTATTTCTTTTTTCTAAGCTAGATTCCAGCTGGCCACACAAACAGTAAGGAATTTAGGTACAACAAATGCTTCTGAAACTACTGGCCTTCTCTACACGAGGAAGCACTTGGTGCGATCCTAGCTTACCACAGCCATTCAGCTTTTGCCCAAGCAGTTTGTTCCAGGAGCCCTGAATGAAAGTACATACACTGATAAAGTGCTGTTTTGATGATAAAAATGTCTATCTAGACACTTTCACCAGTGCAGGTTATTGGTCAGAGACCATAAACCTTCACTGCTCTGATCAAAACAGAAAATAACAGAAGTCCAAGCTGTAAATTCGGTTAGAGGCCTGAAACGCTCAAGGCACGTGGCTCTTCTTTGAGCTATGGGCAATGTCAAACACTAGTTGTAGGGTGTAGAAGGCATTTATAAAAAACCAACTAGGAACTTTTTGTTTTCATATTCTCAAATTTTATTGAGCAGAAATGTTTGAGGATAGTTTATTACTTTTACCGGCCACTCTAAAATGGGCCTCCAGCCAAACGGGTCTTTAAAATATGTCTGTATTTTAGTTTTAAAACAACATTAAGGAAGTTGTATAACTTTTACATTAGAATCTAAGTGACTTAGCAGCACAAGTGACACATTTCAGCTGTAACACAGGCACTTTGGAAGCTACGGGCATGACTTCTGCAACAGTGCCAGTTGCACATGGTACTGATCCTAACGCAGGAGAGAGATGCACAAGGGTTATTTAACAGGTGTTTGTAACTCATGGCAAATCCCTAAACAATGAAATTCAGATGTATGCTGGTATCATATTAGCGACTCGTGTGCCAAACACCTTCATTCAGGCTAAACTGTGGGACAAGACCCATCCACTATGTGCTGTACTTGCCTTCACAGGGCTTTACTGCAATACTCCAAGAGCAACAAATGGCAGTAGTTGTAACTGCGTTACTGCACAAGAATTCAAACTGCGCATTTATTGCGGGGGAAAAGGAATTTTGTCCACTATTTGAAAAGCACCAGCACCTTGAGCTGGACAGTGGTTTTGCTTCCCAGGTTCTACCATCACTGTCAATTGGCCAACTAATAGTTAAATTGGGAAATTGTTCAGCAAGTTTGGGAAGACAAAGGTATTGCAATACTGAGAATGATCCCCATCTTTTTACATGTGGTGGGCATACAGATCCAAAAAACCCAGCACTGTATTAAAAAATCCTGCCCTTAATTGATTTATGTGATCTGCATTCATAGCATTTAAACTTATGACAGAAAGTATTCTTCCAATATATTTTACTATGGCTGGACCTCCAAGGAGGAAAAGGGGGAAAAAAAAAAAAGATATGAAGCAAGAATACACTCTACATTAGGTCTTGAAAGTGCCAATTAAAATTCAATATTGTACTTTGTATAGAGGTTCCTTACATGAAAACCCTGTCATGGTTAAGATTTAAGGTTAACCAGGTTAATAGAGTCCAATAAAATAGCTCTATTTAATTATGCCAAACCACTGTTATAAGGCACACTAAAATCCACTACTCATCTTTACTTGACTATTGGGCTAAACTCCGAAACACAGTAACGTGCACGCACTTCTCATCAACCAGAAAATCCTACCATAAAGTAAGGTTCAACCTCTTTCCCCTGCTTCTTAAAAAAAGTGCATGCATTTGCACCTCAAATGGTTTCTTCCCTCCAGTCTGCTACTCCAATCATCACAGCCATGTGTTAAAAGATTCGTGCAGACCTGCCAAGGCTCGTTCATCTGAGACACTTTCCTGAAGTTGGGATTTGCTTGCAAAGTGTATTTAAGCAGGTCCTCCACTACTATGCGTTCAGTCAAAAGGTGTTTAGCTTAAAATAATACAAACAAAATCCTAAACTCCACTCATTTTTGTGAAATTGAAGTTATGTTTTTGTTCTCCTGTTTTGTAAAGCATGACACTACACCACTACAAAGGTTACAATCCTTCCCGACAGTGTTACCAGCACATCCACCTTCAATTGTGCTGTAGTGACACTTGGACTGAAACTGGGTTCAGATTTTGCAGCTCCCTACATAACTGCTTACAAAAAGCGGCCCCTGCCCCACGCAACTTGTATTTAAAAAAAAACCCTGTTTTTAGAAAATAACCGCCCCAGCCGCATTTTCAAGGCTCTGGGGGCTGTGGCAGGCCCGGGGGCTGACCGAGGCCTGGCAGCAGGGCCTGTCCCGGCGGCTCCCCCGCAGCCCTGCCCGCGCCGGGCCCAGGGCAGCCAGGCCGCTCTCCGCACCGGGCCCCGCGTCCTCCGACGCTGCCCGCAGGAAGGGGCCGGAGACTATCGGCCGGCCCAGGCAGCGGCTCCACGGGGCCGAGGGGCGGGCAGCCATGTTAGGACCGCGGGGGGAGGCGGCACCCCGTGCCGGCAGCGGCTGCTCCCCGCCGCCACCGCTCCCCGGGGAGCGGCTCCTTCCCTCGGAGCCGGGCCGGGCCGCTGCTCCCTCCCGCCGCCGGCGGCCCCAAGGCCGCGGAGGCCAGGCCGCTCGCCCTGCTCCGGAGGCCGCCGCCAGGGCCGCGGGGCCATCTTAGGGCGAGCCGGGGCGCCGGCTGTCCCCGACAGCGCCTCCCGCGCCGCAGGTGCCGGGGAGCCACGTCAGGCGGAGCGCGCAGCCCCGCGTCCGGCGGCGGCGAGCCGGCTCCCCTCGCCTCCCCCCGCGCCCGACGGAGCGGGGCTCGGCGGCCCGGCCCCCCCCCACCCCCCCCTCCTCCTCCCGCGTAGCCCCGGCCACCGCCGGCCCTCGCCCCCGGCCTCCTCGCCCGGCCCCGGGCAGAGCGCCCGCCCCGCCGCTCCGCGCTGACCCCTTCCCTCCCTCCTGCCTGGCTCGGGCGGCCCCGCTTCTTACCCCACCCAGAGGGAGCTCACCTCCTCCTCACTCCCGCCTGGAGACCGTCGGCACCGACGCGCCGGCGTCCCGGCCCCTCCCTCCCCTCGGCGCGCAGCAGAGCCAGCCTCCCCCTGCCGCCAGCCGGGCCCCCTCCTTCCTCCGCCCGCGGCCCGGGGCCCGGGGCCGGGCCCGCTCGCCCCCGAGCCCGGCGCCAGCCTGCCCCGGCAGACCTGCGGGGCGAGGGGCCCGGCCCGCCCGGGCAGCCCCTGCTCTGGGGGCAGCTCCCAGCGTCGGCCGGGCCGCTCAGGCCTCCCGGCCCGGCGGCCGGACCGGGGCGTTAAAAACAAATAATAAAAAAAAAAAGAAGGAAAACCGAGCGCTGGAAGGGGAAACGAACCGTTTGCTGTGGCAACCGCAGAACAGGCCAGCCCAAAGAGCCTGGGGAGTGGGGATGGGTGGGCGGAATAAGTAACATGGAATCCTACACCAGGTGCACTAAGGAAAAGAAAAACCACAAAGGTGTTTTTCCTCAGAGAAGCTGGAAAGTCAGAGCGCTTCTCAGTTGTGTTTCCCTGCTACACCGGCCCCTGCCAGGCGGCGCGGCCGCTGGGGAAGGCCGGGCAGTGCGGGTGTCAGCCCGCTCTGTGAACCCTCCTCGGCCCCGGCAAGCAACAAACTTCTCCAGCAAAACTTCTCAGAGGAGACATGTTTGTAACGCTGACTCAATTTAGCATGGTGTTATCTTTGGTGTGTAAACTGTTGGCTTTTCTTTTTTTTTTTTTTTAATGGGAAGTCAATATGAGTAATATCTAATGGAGTGATAAAGCAAAATTTCCAAAGACTACAGCTGTGACAAGCATAAAGACCAGTAACTTGAGGAATTATGTATTTTTTCCTACTCTGGCTAATCAGTGATTATGAAAGAGTGACGAGAAGGCTGATTTGCATGAGAAATCCCCTTAGGATAATGCAGTGTTTTGTTTCACAATTTTCTAGGTTCAAAAAGCCTAGTAAAGTTGTTTTCCAATAGTTTTCCACTCTCCTGCACCTCTGAACTCCTGATACTATCAAGCTATGGAAATACCAAAATGTCACAAGGCAGGCAGTTCTTCCTGTTTTTTACGTAGGCAAAAGTGGCAAGACCTGAAAATCTTTTAATATTTGTTGCCCACATTATAAATAATTTTATAAATGTAAGATTTTGTCTTTCAGACGTTGTCAGACAGGGTGAGAGATGAGGAGACCTTCAGTCCAGCTGAGTAATTTGCCCCCAGCATGTGCTGGAACACAGACAAACAGGATGTTTTATCCCCAATTTATGGATAGAAAAATTGAGGCAAGGAAGTGAAGGCATTCATTTTTCAAGTGTAGAAGTGCTCATTTGTAAGCAGGCAATTTAGGCTTGAACTTTTTTTTTCCTTTTTTTTTTTTTTTGAGGAAAAGGACCGTGTATATACAGTTCCCATTGAAATTACACTTGAGGCACCCAAGCAGAAAGACTTTGGCCATACTCTTTTGGGGTCCCACAGCCCTAATCCCATGTTCTAATTGGCCAGTAATCTGTGGACAGATATTGTAACAGTTCCTTTAGAATATTTTTCTACTTCTCGCTCATTTGCATACTAATGGCATAAAAATAGGCACTTCCTGCCAGTAATTAGTCGGAGCCCAGAATTTAAAGAAAGAAAAAGACCACAGCATTATGGTAGACGGATGGTACTGAGGAAGCTGCAAAAAAGAGTCACTTCTCTAGCGCTCAGAGAGTGCCTTTAATTTAGAGTTCAAGGCTGGCAACTCTGTTACCTCTGTGTGACAGGGATTAACTGTTTGCTTGGCCTCATAACTTTGCCTCTAATGAGCCCCTCTAACTTTTTTCAGGGCAAATCACTCTATCTGTCCTGCACCCAATCTTGCTGCTGTAAAGGTTTTTCTTTTTTTGCCTTTTTTCCCAGAAAGAATAATGCTGGCGGTGATGTCTACACCATGAGCCTAGTTCCTTGTGGAGCACTGTGACTGGGACCAACACAGAGTCTGCTCAAGGGTTCTTCACCTAATGAGGCTCTGCGCAACTCATAACCTCACCGAGTCATATGAAGCTCTGGGTTAAAATACCCCTGTTAAGGGCTGGAGAGCTTTGGGTGTGTACATGGGGTTATTTGACTTCTCACGTGTAGGTCATAGACTTGAGTATGAACCAAGCTGGTGATAGCTAGAGATTTTCCTCTTACGATAGCAACATAGCTTTTATTTTACATACCAGCTTTTTCAGTCAAATATGTAGTGGAAGAGTTTTCTGCTTTATAGAAATTTCTCTGTTGCTACTCTACTGGTGGTATCCATGGCAAGGTGAAACAAAAGCAGGGAATTACCCATCCAACCCTGAAGAACAGCAATAACTTCAATGAGAGAGGGAATGTGTATTTTGCTACTGTCATTCCCCTAACTTCTCTGGAGATAAATATTACAGATTACATTCTCCAGGGCTATCAAACTGACACCTTCAGTGAAGAATTAAATGTGGAAACTCTTCCCATGGTATTACTTAGAAGAAATTTCAGCAATTACTGTTTGCCATCTACAATTGGACAATACTGATCTCCAGCGATGCAATCTAAAAGCTCATGAGATGGAACTACAGTTAATTATATACCTTTAACTTATTTACCTATTTCAATGGCTAAGTAATAATTAATATATTAATCTCTCTAATACATTGACTGTAACTATTTGTTTCTTTAGAGCCACTGCTCTCAAAGAACCATGGGATGGACCCAATAAATTAGGTCTGTACTCCTTAAAGTCAGGACCCGCACTGCAGCAATAGATGTTTGGCCCCTTTAATGGCATCCAGAATCACAGAATGGTTTGGGTTGGAAGGGACCTTAAAGACCATGTAGTTCCAACCCCCCTGCCCCAGGCAGGGACCCCCCCCCCCAGCCCAGACTGCTCCCAGCCCCATCCAGCCTGGCCTGGAGCACTGCCAGGGATGGGGCACCCACAGCTGCTCTGGGCAGCCTGGCCCACCGCCTCGCTGCCCTCACACAAAAGAATTTCTTCCTTATATCTAATCTAAATCCGCCCTCTTTCAACTTGTCATTCCCCCTTGTCCTATCACTGCATGCCCCTGTAAAAAGTCCCTCTCCAGCTTTCTTGATGGCCCCTTTAGGTACTGAAAGGCCACTATAACATCTCCCTGGGGCCTGCTCTTCTCCGGGCTGAATGGCCCAAATTCTTTCAGTCTGTTTTCATAGGAGAAGTGCTCCAGCCCTCAGATCATCTTCACAACCCTCCTCTGGACTCATTCTAACAGGTCCATGTCCTCCTTATGTTGAGTTGAATAAAAGTTAGGTATTTGTTTAGACCTTCTAGGGAATGCCCAGAGAGAGTTTATGCTCTTTGCAGGTACAAAATACCTACTGCAAATTAAATCAAAATACTCATTTTATCAGCACAACTGTGTCTGCCCAAGCAGTCTTGAGGGAAAGGCAATGTCAAAGAGTTGGGGTGACTCTTAATGAGTTGTGAGACTGTGGCTGCAATGAAAGACTGCAGTATGGAGAGAAAGGTCCATCCCTTCAACATTCACCATGTATAATCCTTGTCCAAGGACAGCCTTTCCTAGATGCTCCTTCTTTGAGGGAGCAAGGCTACGGTTTGCATTGCAGCTTAATGGGTCAAGCACTTGCCAAGGAAATGGGAGATTTTGGTTGAAAATCTTTTACCACTTGGTAGGAATCAAAAATAGTATCTCCCCTGTCTCGTGATGGGCTCTTCTGCCCTGGGTCAAGAGGTGGAGAAAGGAATTAAACTTTTAGGGGGAACTGATGCTAAGCTAGTGAAAGTAATCCTGAGTCTATGCCACAGTGATCCAGGCACTCAGTGGAGAGCATCCTCTTGGTTTCAAACTCCACCAGAAAAGTCTTTTCTACCTTTTTTACATCTTTCCACTTCCCTTTCCCTCTATCCATCCCACTTCATTGCTAATCTTTGTCAAGCATGTATGAAACTCTGTATTACGTTGTGCTGAACTTAGAAGTGAAATTGTGTCATTTTTTTTTTATCTTTAAAAGAAAACCTTGTGAAGCTTTTATCCAGCAGAACTATATTACCAGAAAGTATTTTCCTGAAAACTTTGAGACTCTAGCTTATTAAAACACAGATCCTTAAGATGATTGGGTCTATTCCATTAGTAGATTTATAAAGTGTGCAGACTGGGTAAACAACAGTGACAGCTTGGGGAAGTGTATGCACCTGTTTATTAAAAAGACGTTAACAAGGGCAAATCTAAAATAAGAACATGTACCACAACCCAATTTTCAGCAAATTTTTATGCATGCCTACACTTAAGGTTACCAATGTTATTGGCAATTTCTCTCTCTCTTTTTCTCTCTCAGAAGTACACGGCAACTGATGAGCACGGAGCATCTGTGGCAAAGGAAAAAAACACCATCTTCAAATTTTGAGGAGCAAACATGACCCTTTCTGTTTCCACTGTTTCCCACCCACATTCAGTTAGGGTAAGAGAAGAAGGGAAAAAAAAAAAAAAAAAAAAAAAGCAGAAATATTTTTTTTTGCATGGAAGGACCAAAGAATGTATTGTTTTCTCAATCACAAGCAACCACTTTCATCACTATTTTTGCTCTACATCATATGTGACAGCAAGTTTTCTGTATTTTATTGGTAGAACTTAGAAGGGGTCACATTTCTAGAAGTCCTTCTGCAGAAGAGAGTCTTCTGTTTGGATGTATGCAAATTCTACAGCGCTTATGCAACTTGTAATTTGCAGATAGGTATAAGCATATGCAAAATGGAGATTAAATGTGTATATGCAAGTTTGCATAATTAATCAACCAAGAATGTACAAAAACTGCAAATGCTTTGTTGAAATTTGGCTATAGAAAGATTTATGAATTAGCCTTCTATAGCAGCTTTCACTCGAAGATGCTAAATACACTTCATTTTTATTAATAATTAATAATTTTTAAGATTTACATGATAATATCATTCCCCCAGAATAGCATTTAAGAAATGTATCCCACTTTTGTGAGGACCTGTCTGTACTTATGCCTATTCACAGTTGCTGTAGTGGTGCTTTTTGTGAGCATAAAATGCTGCCAGCCTGGAGCCCCTCCAGGATTAGATCTTAATCCCCAAAGATATGTAAGTGCTACCATCTCCTTTTTACAGATTGCAAACTGGAAACTACATGGGTAAATGCATACAAGTTTATGCATAAGGTTAATAACAGAGCAAAGAATGAAAATTTAGGCTCCAAACTTGTTGAGTATATTGTAAGGACAGCCACTGTCCCTTCTTGGAGTCCTCTTCATGTCAGTACTTGATCTGAATATTATTGAAGACAAACCAAAGCCCTGGACCAGACTGTGAGTGCTGTGTTTTAGCGGATGGCCAGATGAGCCAAAGCATACTTCCCTCAAACATGTTTTATTACTTCTGTTATCATGAACCAAAAGGGCCTTTGAACAGTTCTCACAATACAGGAGGCAAAAAACCCCAGTGTTTTACTTCAAAATACCTTTTACTACAGCTGGGTACAATAGGATGTGATTATTTTAGGAACATTAAAAATATCTACTATCTTCCTCCCATGCTAGGTAAAATAGTAGTCTGAAGTATTTTTGCTTTGTAATTTTCTAAACCAAAGAATTCTGATTTAACCTTCTCTTCAGAAGGAAACTAGCTGATAATATCTTACTTCCCTCTTTTCTTATTGTGGAATTGTTGAGAGAATGCCATTTGTTGCTATTTGTCATCCCAATTTTCTAGTCCATAATACTGCTCATTAAAGACAATAAATATTAACCAGAAGACTACTTAAAAACCCCAACCAGTTTGCAGAATTCGAGTGCATGGTAGTAACACAATGCCAGTATAAACCTAGGTATGCATTCATTACTTAATTGCACACATACACATGCACACACATATAAAGCATATCTTCTGAAAAAACAATTCTCCTTTATTTCTCTTTATGATATTTATTCAGCAAAATTTTTAACATTTTTTTTTATTATTTCTTAGATATTAAACTTATACAAGTGAATGAACATCTCTGCTTCTCTTTCAGGGGATTGCAGCAAGAATCACTGGAAAGTATTGCCAAAAGTGGGAAAACTGAGGATAGCAGTATGAAATGCCAAAGCTGACAATTGCTAAGATGCTTTCGTCTCTGAACAGAAGGCCTATTTTGTCCCACATGCGTGGTATTAAAAGTGTGTAAGGTACCATGTTGGCCTCTGAATGGGGTGAATGGATCCTGAGACCAGTTCTCCCAACAATGGCAAATATTAAGGGATCCACACAGGTTTCACAGCTGCCGGTGCTCAGTTGCTCTGCTAGGCATGAGCTAATGTATGACTGATTCCTCTCTGGGGGACACTTCGATTCTGGGTTTCAGAGGGGACCCTTTCAGTATTCTTAATGATGTTTTTGGCTAGGAAGCCTGGCAGCGTTATAAAGTTATTGTAGTCTCTGACACCAAAGAAACATTGCCTAAAGAGCTGTAGCAAAAGACTCCATAGCACTGCTTCCCAGTACTCAAAAAGGCAAAGGTATAAGTACACCCCCAAAAAAATAAATTCAAGCTCTGTGAGCAGATTAACAAAGCTGTTTGCTATTACGGACAAAAGCTGCAGGGAAAAAAATGAAGAGGAAATGGGCTGTATTACTGTGAGTTGGCACAGAAACAAAATACCAGGCTGCAATTTATGTATAATAATTGTTCACGAAGCATTCTTTGGGTTTTGATAGTGACTCATTGTGTTCTTTGTGACCTTTGATGTACAGGATGGGCTGCTAGAAGACAGAGGAAGCCACAGTAAGAATATAAAACTTTATTAACTTAAGATTTTGTTGGTTTGTTTGGATATTTTTTTTTTTATTGCTTGCTGATAGGTAGTATCTCTGGAAAAGACTGCCAGACACATTTACCTTGAGTCCTCGTGGTTTTTGCCATCTCTCCAAAGCTTTTGCAGTTGAAAAAAAACAGGTCAGGTTTAGCTGAAAAATAGCTTTGGTTTTAAAAAGGAAATTTGTTAAACAATTGGTTGCTGACGTTGATTACTGAATTCTGAAAAATAAGATAACTGATTGAAATACTGCTGTGTTAGTAGCCCAAGCAATGAACAGTGATAGGCCCTGCACTGTGCAGTACAGATGGAAAAGTTATCGAGAAGATAGTCTTCTGAGTGAGTATTTTATGTTTTAAAGGAAATTATGGAAAATACCTTCCATGGAGTCATCAGAGTTGACACAACAGATTCTTCAGCACCGTTAAGTTCCATTATGTAAATCCACAGTGATGTAAGCCAGACACTGTCAAGTTTGATACGCCCCAAATTTGACCTAATTAGCCATTTGGTTGTTACTTCTATAAAAGCTTGTGCAACTCGGCTCAGTTCAGGATATAGATGCTAATTGAGCTCATAACCTACAGGTGCTAAAGAATTCTTACAAAAGAAGGTCTATCCTATTAGGAATGCAAGTCAAGGCTCAGGGTCATCGACTCGGATAGTGGGGATGGGAGTAGAAATCCCATCTACAGCTCTCTTCACATCACCATTTTATTTCCAGAAGCAAAATACAAATCCAGAATAAATCAATGCAATCTAATAGATATTTGCCAACTGTAGCTGCTCCGGCTTCAGTTGGTTGAACAGGGAAAGAACATTTCCTTAAGCTTTTAAAAAGCGGAGACTGTATAATGCAAAGCCTGAAGGAGTTTGCTCTATCCCCCAGTAACAAACGTACTCCTGTGCAAATCACAGTTGAAATTTTCTCTCGTTCACAGGCCCACCGGCCAACATCCAGCCTGCTAATTTGTAGGTGACTGCCGCTGCGTGACTTACTCCAGATTTGCCTTTCATGTTTCTCATCTCTGTCCGTGTGTCCCCAGCCTGAGATCACCTCCTTTACACTCAAGTCCTCTTCCCACCCATTTGACAAGCAGGAATACAATAACCTTATGTCGTACCTACACCTTGGCCCAGATGCCTTAATGTAAACACTCTATCTCTTCTGCTGTTTCCCTGCAATCCCCTAACCAAAATGAAACGAGATAAAAAGAGCTGCACAGCCTCTGAGTTTCCTGGCTTTTATCTTTTTATACCAAAGCCTTTGTGTTAATTTTGCATAGCTATTTTTACATGAGGAATAATATCCTGAATTACTGCTATCACGTGCATTTAAGAATCCCACCTCACTGTCCTTAAGTCATCTGGCAACCTGATAGTGTTTCCTGCTCCTTCCGTCACATCAGCACTGCAGAAAGCCTTGCTAAAAGTTTCACATCTGAAAAAGCAGATGATTTGGCAACACCTTCCTATAGATTTTTTTTTTTAAAAAAAAAAAAAAAAAAGAAATGTGCCTGTCTGAGTAAACTTTTCTTTCCAACTGTTCTTTTTTGTCAGCTTGCCAGCTTGACTTCTAGTATTGTTCTGCAGAGATTGCTGTAAGGAAAAATGAAAGAGAAGAGAAAGGTAGAGAACTAGGGGAAAGGGAAGAAGGGTTCAAAGGGCATTTAAAGCCTGGGGAGCCTAGCATGGGAAGAGAGATAGGCTTAGGAAACAGGGAATAAAATGGTGGAATGAGAGATAAAACAAGAACATAAAGGATAAGGGATTAGAGAGATAAGGAGTTCAAGAGATGAAATGTGAATAAAGGAAAACAAGAAGAATAAGGATGAAAGGAAAGAAGTGACAGGAGTAAGACATGTAAACAATTAACTAAGAAAATATTCTGTTTATTTTGGTGAAAAAAAATTATAGCATCTTTATTATTCTCTGGTTTGCTAGTTCAGAAGAATTCCTCAAACTAAATGCTGACATTTGGGTAGTATTACAGAACAATGATAAATATAAGCCTGCCACTTGTTGAATTAACCCATTCTGAGTTTCGTTAATTAATATGTCATTCAGGCAACTAAAATTTGGATAAGAAAACAAAGCAATAAAACAATATATTAACAGCTACAATACAAAGTGCAGATCTGGAAGGACTCTTCACAACATTTGCAGTTACATCCATCAGCTCAGTGATAATCACTCCAGCACAGAGGGACCAGATCACTGATGCTTTGCTGCGATTAATACCTGCGCTGAGAAGTGAAAAAAACCTTGAACTCAGTGCTGGGTTCAGGTTCCAGCATTGCCCACTGACCAGCAGAAAATTTGCTCAAGAATGTGATTTGTCTGTAGAAGTATTTCACAGTACTTTTTTTTCCCCATCTGGGTATTTATAAAGTGTTATCAGGTCTCAGTTTCTGCCTGATATGCCTGAGCTGTTCACGTAGGTCACATAATGTGGTGGAACCTAGATAATGTTGCTTGTTTTCCCTAATTGTCTGAACATATTTCATCAGGAAGCTGAAATTTAGTCAAACCCATGCTCAATTTGTTAATTTTTTTTCCCCCCAGAAAGAGTACATACACCTACAAGTCTAATAGGCAGCATTAAAAAACCCAAACATTTTTTTCATTAGTTTCTGTGCTTGACTCTGACTGGAAGTCACCAAACATTAACTAGTTTATCCATCATCCCTCCCTTTCCAATACCCTTAAACTTACACAAAATAGTTCAGGTCTATAGCAAAAATATTCCTTGAGGTCATTTACTTGATGTATATAACCTAAAGTCTATATATTCGGGAAAGGAAATTTTAAAGTCCTATAATTTGCTAGTTAACAGAAATCTCATAATTTCATTTTTTTATGTAATTTGGCAAGCAGTACTTATGCCACCACTTTTCAGGTTTTTCTTTCCTTAATGACCAAGGCCTTTCCTGACTTGACTGCATCCCCATATCCGTCCCAAAAATGCATCAGAAATGTGAGGCTACAGAGGGTGACCTTGGAAGCACCATATAGCATTCTAAAGGTGGGGTACTCCTTTTACATGAATAGTGTGAGCAAACATAAATTTATACCCCAGGAAGCTGGGAAGTTTAACTTTCCACCTGGAGACCCCTCTCTGTGCTTGTGTTACGACCTCCCTTTCCTTTCTCTTCTGCAGAAAGACATTTTGGAAGCTCATGCACCTTCTGAAGGTGCCCCGAGAAATGGAGCCAGAACACACGAGGTCTTCCTCTGCTCCACAAAAGGCAGAGCACCATCAGTGAGTGGTGAAACAATTTTTCTGTCCACCCTCTTTCCTTGTTTCTTTCTGATGGGCTGAGATACAGGCTGAGCTCCAGTGAGTTTCTGTCGGAGCGCAGGGTGTCCTTTGCCTGCCACAGACACATGCAGCTCCACAGGTTTCTGTGCTGGCCTCGGGCTGTTGAAAGTTTTTGAAGACACAGTCAAGGTATTACCTATCCATTTCCCTCATATTCAATGTGACAATCCCCCAAGATTTCTTCCTTCAGAGCATCCACAGAGAAGAAGACAAAATGAAGTCTCTAACAAGTGCTAGTCCAAATTCTGGTGCCATCCAGTCCTGTTAATTCTATCAGAGGGAGAGAGATTCTGAAGATTTGTTTTAATTCAGTAAAAAGCATATGTTACTTGATGGAAAACTGGATTTGCTTAAAAGCAACAAGAAAAACACTTTAAAAGAACCCTAAAGCACCCCTTGGATCCCACCCTGTGAACCCAAACTGAGCAGCCTAAAGCACATAAGAACCATAGTAAGTAGTTATGTATTTACAGAGGGACCCAAGCCATAGGTCCTCTGCCAAAGTATTCGAGGTGTTACGATGAGAAAGCACCAGTAACAAACAGCAATTTAAACATCCTAAATTATATTTTGTAAAGTCTCAGCTTGCCAAATGCCTGAATGAAAAAGGATGTGAAAGATGGGCTCTCCTTCATTCTAATTCAACCCAGATTCTGGGATTATCTGTTAAAAATAGGACATTTTCTATTCTCTAATAATAATAATTTTCCATAGACAGCTGTTGATGTGCCCATAGGTTCACAATAGCTCTTTTTTCAGTGGATTGTAATAACAGTTTCTTCAACTATGTCTTTGAATTCAGAGCTGTACAAGCTATTCACAGTGAACACTTTAATCAGTGAATTTCAGCTTTTATTCTGCCTGTAAATTGTTACAAACCTTACACACAGACATTTGATATAAATAAACTTTGCCCTGCCGTTTTGTTCACAACATGTTTTTGCTGCGGTGTCTCCACGTTCATTATTACCATTGCACAACTGGTCACCTTGGTTGACCAGCGTTGTTTGTCCTAGGAAAGAAGCAGTAACCAAGAGGAAATCCACGTCGTGGAGCCGTGATGGTCCGATGGATAAGGTGTGCACAGTTAAGTTAGGAGGAGCGAGATCACAAGACTAAAAAGGTTTTTAGGACTATTTTAATATTTCCTTTCCAGTTCCCTTGACTCAGACCTTGCTTGTAACGTCGCTATGAGAACAAAGAGGCCACTTGAACATTATAGGCTGAGGTCAAATTGAAAATTAATGATGTCTTATCACATTCAGACAAAGCTCCAGCTGCAAAGGGTGGGGTTGGATGCTTTTCTGGTTTATTTAATTGCCACTGAATCAGGGTTCTGAACAGGGCTTGCCTAGTCAGAGCTGCAAAAGATGAGCTCACATGCCATTTTCTGAGTCCTTTAGCCATGCCTGTGCCAGAGCCTGGCCTGGCAATCCTTTACGTGGCTGGTATCTTCGGTGGGAGCAAACGGACTGCAAGTTTAATATCTTAATGAAACAAATGTTAGGCATTTGTTTTATATGAATAAAACATCTTTGGCATAAACTGCGGTGAAAAACAAATTCCAAAAAGGTTGTAAATCAGAATTCAGTTTTCAGTGCGCTAAAATGTGTGTGTGAAAAATTATGCTGAAGAGCCAGCTCTATTTAAACTAAACCATTTGGCAATGTCCTGTCAGTACAGGAGAAAATGGATGTAATGTGCACATATGCACAAGGAGTGACTCAGAATGATGTACAAGTGTTACTGTATCCACTCCAAAAGAAATACCTGGAAGTCAGGAAATAAGGCTCTGCAGTTCAGCAGATTTGTCTGAGGATAGATGTTCTGTTTTTGAAACTCTGGTTTCTCCCCAGAGTGCCGTAAAGATGTCTCATGAAAACAAATACAGTCTGGGTCAACCGATATCTCTGGGACTATTGCACAAACTATAGTATTATTTGGTATTTATGGGAGAAGAGTTTCAGGAAAAAAAACATGACTGCTAGCAGCTTGAGGACTGAATAGTAGATTGGTATCTGTAGCTCCTGGAGGAAGACCTGTAGCCTAAACACACACTCAGTAATCTATGTGTAAGTCCAGGCATTTCCTTAAGTAGTCAAGACAGTTTAATTGGCTATGAATATTCATATAAATGAGTTTTGTTTATAAGAAGGGCAGCAATCTCAAATGCCTGTACCAATCTGTATTCAAGCAGAGAAATCATCTGAAGTCTCCTGCTTCCTGTTTATAAGAGTTTGGGCTGCCCAGACAAAACACAGCAGTGGGAACAATAGCGCAGGGCTTGGATGACTCTTCAGGCACCTCTGAGACGGAGCTGTCTTAGCTAAAGGTAACATCACTCCAACTCACTCTCACAGCCTTGGAGCAAGCAACTTCAAAATGATCTGGTACGTATTTGTAGAGTCAGTGCTCAAATACATAGTGAAACCATAGAATCATAGAATAGTTTGGGTGGGAAGGGACCTTGAAAGGCCATCTAGCCCAACCCCTGCAATAAGCAAGGACATCCCCAACTAGACCAGGTTGCTCAGAGCCCCGTCCAACCTGGCCTCGAATGTTTCCAGAGACGGGGCATCAACCACCTCACTGGGCAACCTGCTCCTGTGTTTCACTGCCCTCATTGTAAAAAACTTCTTTATATCTAGTCTGAACCTACTGTCCTTTAGTTTAAAACATTACCCTTTGTCCTGTCACTACAGGCCCTACTCAAAAGTCTGTCCCAGTCTTTCTTGCCAGTCCCCTTTAAGTACTGGAAGGCCACACCTTCACCCATCCCACCAGCACACTCCATTTTACTGCTGATATACACAGACGGAAAACACAGCTTGGGTCAGCTGCTGTTAGGCTGCCTGTCCTCGAGGGGGGTTGCTGTGGTAGCCTTCCCTTTGGAAACCCTCCAGGAGGGAAGAACATATTTTCCAAAAAATGGCACCAGGTCCTTGTTGTATTCATTTGCTGGAAAGAAGTCCGTCTCTGTCAGGTATAGTGATTGAGGTTTCTTGGAAAACACTGATGAGGAGGCTTGTGATGAGAAGACAGAAAAATGATGGAGGACCTTGCCAGAATAGCAGATCAGATATAGCTCTCTTGGTCACCATGGTGAAGAGGGAACCCAGCTCAAATAGAGCAACAGACTGCCTCCCGCTAACTAGACTGTGATGCTCCAGTTCATCCCACTGAAGGGCATCTGCGAGACAGCGCTGAGCACCACTCATGAGCTATTACGTAGTAGGTCACAGTGTTGACAAATGTTTTCAATTTTTTTCTGAAGTGCCACTCATATCTGACTTTCCCACGTTCTTCCCTGCTGCTACCCCGATGTAAACAGTGCAGGGTCATATAGGAGCCACTCTCCCTCTCTCCAGAATGGTATTGCTGGGGATCAGGGGATGACTAATCTCTCCTGTTTACAGTCTGCTAGCTGTTTGAATCCTAACATAATTTAGATGACAGGGTTCGGAAGACTAGAGAATTATGTGTTGCCAAGCTACTAAGGAAAATAAATTTAAAAAAAAAAAAAAACTTCTCATGAGGTGTTTGGTAATTTCCCTCACCGCCTGTACCATCGCACCCTGCAGTTCTGCTGCCCTGCTCTTCTCTCTGTCCTTGCAAGAAACACCTAATGTAGTCACCTTGCCCATCTGAGACCTGAGAACAACTTCCAAGATGCCCACAAGAAGATGAAGAAGAGGAAGGAAGCAGAGTTAGTAATTTAATCATGCGTTGGACTAACTAGCCTTTAAATGATTGTGCTGGTACGGGAGATTTCCTGCAGAAGTTCCCATTTGGGCATCTAGTCCCTTCTCCATACCTGTGGTGCACATATATATATATAAAAATATTTAACCATCATATATATATTTCTGTATATATATATATATATAAACCCCAGCTGTATGTTCACTAATTGCCTTTGTAACTGTCCAGTGAGTACTCAAGTTATCTTTTGAATAACCCCTTTGCAGTTATATACCACTTTTATTTCAGTCTGCATTTAAGCCCATTAAATAAATCAGAGAAGTTGTATAATTCTGGAAGTCCTTTTAGTCACAAGATCCAGGCATAAAATGGTCATCTGTCTATAAACTGAATCTGAAGAAGTTATATCAGAAGTGAGGTGTAAATTTTTAACATTGCACATAATTTGGCTGTTAGAACAATTTAACATTTGGATGCTACACATGGGATGTGGGATAATTTTTGTCACTTGAAGTCTTTGAAATTGGAAAACTTCCTAGAAGAGATGTTCTAGCTCAACCACAAGTGACTGAGCTGCAGACTCAATAACTCAAAATTGAGGCAGACTGTGTGAATGTCTGCGATCTGCCTCACATGGGGTGGTAGGCTGGAGAGCTGTGATGGCCTTGAAATCTATGAAAACACTTTGTCTTTTCTGCTTGGTATTTCAAAAGGAGCTGACACAGCACAATCAATTAAGATAAGGTGAAAGAGGTGCAGCGAATAAAACCGCAGTCAATTAAAGATTGAAGGTGGATGGTGCACGTACCCTACAGAAGATGAGGTGAATTGTAGCAATTAAACAGAATAGTCTTAATAAATTAAAGGACTCACGTTACAAATTTGATAAAAACTCATGTTTTAGAAACAACACATGAAGAAAAAGAGTTGAAATAGCTGTGGAAGAATGTAAACACTCATTTTGAAAATATATTCAGCCAAACAGCTGTCGTAGTAACCTTTGCAAATAAAAGTGTTTAAGAGGATCTTTACTGAAGAATACGACGTTAAGTGGTATATTTCTTCAGAAATCTGGCACTATTACTCATCTTAAACTGGAAAGATTTGACAAGAATGGGAAAATTCAGCTGTGCCAGCCTAGCAGGTGTGAGGGAAAGAAAGGTTTCAAAGCGCAAAGCCCACAGTGCTTTTCAGTGTCATGCCCTTTGGGAGCTCCTTCCTATGAGTTGTACCTAATGGTAGCTCTTTTGTACCAGTCAGTGGATTAGCAGGTGATCTTTTGAGTCATTTCTGGAAAAAATTACACGTGGCTGTTTGTGGAGCTGTTAGTGGAACAAGATCTTTCTCAGATTATGCTCGTCTTCTGATTAATATTTTTTGCATGATAAACTAGAAAGTGTTTTGTAAATGGTTGCATTATTAGCACAGAATATATTACCAAGTAATGTGGAAGCACAGTCACATCAATTCGCAGAATATGTAGAGGGGATACAGTCAATTTAAGTTGAAAAGCAACTTTAGCTACACTGTCATGTTTAAAAGCTAAACCGGGCCTCCTCTCGTCTCCATCTGTGCATGGGAATGAGAAGGCAGAAGAATCTGCCTCTCTCTAGCTAACTAGTCCAACCGCTGCCTGGTGGTATTGTTATTACTAAATGGAAAACTCGTTGCAGTAGGAATCAAGAAGATGCTGACTACAGTGGTTCAGGCAAATTTCACATAACTGTTCTGACAGGTGCTGTTGGAAGCAGAGGTGGGTGGATTCTGATAAGAAGAGATGCTTCTGAAATTAATAAACATTACTTCATCTAGCTACTTAAAGCCAACCATTTTCTCTTCACACCCTTCTCTGACAATGAGGAACATCTAGCTACTTAAAGCCAACCATTTTCTCTTCACACCCTTCTCTGACAATGAGGAAACTGCAAAACATGAGTTTACAAGGAAGACTTTTTAAGGGAGAGGAAAATAATATTTGTGATGAAAAATACCACCGTAAGACATTTACACAAATAGGAAAGAAATACCTGCATTCTCAGTGTTGTGTTTTGGTTACATCCAACAGACGTGTATCCTCTCTGTGTGCTGGTCCCACTCTCCCCGTCCCTTTTTGACCTGTGCACTGCCTTATTGCTTGTTGTGAAAGTTACTGAAGTATCAGGAATACATTCATGCAGGTCCGTCTTTTGCTACTAAGAGAAAATCCTGGTAAGTTTGGCAAGATGACTGGCAGTTACTTCCATGCTATTTTTTGCTCTGTCTCTGGTCTTAATACTGACATTGCATCTTTACTTTCAACTGTAATATGAAATCTCGGTCTTTTAGCTGATTACAAGGTTAGAGCTTCTCTAGTACCTGGCCTCTCATCCTATACTGCTTGGTCTTGTTCTTACAGAGTTCATTTTGCTTTATTTTATGTGGCAGAAGCCTTATATCTGTGGCACAGATTTTATATGCCAAAGAAAACTCCTAAGCAATGGCTTTTACTTTGGCATAAGGTACAGTTCCTTTTTTTTTTTCCCTTCTTTATACTCTGCCAGAAGAGGCAAACATTGAAGACTGCAACTTCTCCCAGTGAATTTTTACTACAGTTTTGTTACGCTTCGGTGAGTTGATAAAAGCAACCACATTTCACTGCTTTTGTAACCTGAACTGCAGAAAATCTTAATGTTAACCAGCATCACACCAAAATAATGGTCAATTAGTTTTCAAGCATAGTCTGGCTCATCGTCTCTCTTACGAACCCCATTAAGCTATGACAGGGAAATCCTTCCCAGGCCCTCAGTGCTCTCACCGCCTTAAGTCTTCTCTTCCTTGTGCATAAAATCCCACATACTCCAGTGCATGTGACTTAATATTTATCATTTTAAAAGGATTTCCTGGTTTAAAATTACTTTTTCTTGAAACCTGGCCTCATATTTAGTTCATCATTGGCTGTATAAAAAGCAGCCAGGTTGGAAGGAAATTAATAGAGAAGTTAGAAGTAATTAAAACTCAGAGTTGGCTGGACACTTCTGAAAAGTGCAGATGACTACCTGTGTCCACATATGCAGTGCATTTGTCTAAGTTACTGGTGTGTGAAAAGCAAGGAATGGAACGAAAGCCACTCTTGCTGCCATACCTACAGCAGATGCTGCTTGATGCCTGCTAACACAGAAATATGCTCTCGTGCTTTTACAGCAGCCTTGTCAGCCCTTTTTGTCCTGCCTCTCGTGCCCTTGATTTCAGACCTCTGACCTTACATTTCCTCTGGCATCCTATACCAAATAAATAAATAGACAAGTAGGTGATCATGTGAGACCGAGTTATTTACCAGAGAAGACACTGCTTAGAGATGCTCCATAGTTGGCAGTTTAAAATTCTCTGTTTCTTTCTGATGTTAATTAATAGGCTTGCATTTAAGACGAAATGTATTCAATTTGTGCACAGTGTTGAGAATGTCACACTACAAGATCGGTTATATACATAGCAATACAATTATCAGTCTCTGCTGACAAATGTACCGTGATATTGATAAAAAAGCAATAACTTCAATGCACGTGTCAAAATCAGCCCCAATAGCTTATTACAGATTGTTAAATGAACATAAATATCTAATGTTCAGCCTGTAATGTTCATTCGTACCACAGCAGATGAAGGTATAGGCAGAAGAATTAATTTAAAACACAATACCAAGTGTCTAATATTCACCAAGTCTAAGCTATAGTTTTTTGCAAGCATCTGTGAAAATATGGGGGACTAGCTCCCCACCCCAGGACCAGGCTGCAGAAAATGGATGACGTTCAGCTTGCTAAACCTCTTTAAGTGTCCCTGAGATCTGGTTCCGGCCCAAATCCGCCAGCTTATCCATAATCACCTTTCCCTGTTTCCAAGAAGGGAGCGTGGCTCTGCGGGCTGCCCGGGTCGCTGCTTCCCCCTCCCAGCTCCCTCCCGCACCCAGCCGAGGCAGGAGCAGGGTGATGGTGTGGGCTTTCCCAGCAGCAAAGTGGGTTTGAGCAGGTCAGTCTGAGCCTTTTATGAAAAAGTCACTGTCACATCAGCACATTTGCCGATTTTTCATGGGGGGGAAAAAAAAAAAAAAGTTTTTTTAAAGGAAAGGGAAGGGGGGGAGGGGGGGCATAGCCTCAGACAGATCCCGTTTCCTCCTTCATTCATCAGATTTCTTACCCACATTCAGAAACATACGGAAGTGAGTTATGAAAAATCCATCTTGGAGAAGTCCTAGATTACCAGAAAAAAAAAAAAAATAATCTTTCTACAGTTGTGGAGCAGCTGAGGATGTTGGAAGGCACAAGGCTGCAGTACTGACACAGGCAGTGACAGCCCCGAGAACCTGCCACAGCCTTCCCAGTGTGCCGCACCAAAGGCTTGGGCACCCTTTGAGCATCAACGCTGCAGCACCCAGCGGGCTTCAAGGGAGCCAGGTGGAATCCACTGCTCGTCTTCTCCCCCACAAGACATGATCACAACGGCCCCCGTGTGAGGACTTGTACAGCAGAAGGGGGTTTCCCACCCACGTCAACAACAGGGAGACGCTGATGCTTTTGGTTGACTTCCAAGTGGTTTGTACCTCTGCTTTGTGGAGAGGAAACGAAAGGTACATTCAGCAATGATGGCAGCGGTGAGATTTACTTTGGTGCTAGGGTGGGGTTTTTTGGTTGGGTTTTTTTTGTTTGTTTTTTTTTTGGTTTTTTTAAGGTCATCAGCTCCAGGATCACTTCACATGGCGCTTTCAGCTGATTACTACTTTTTAGTGTTTTCCTGTTGTTTGTTTTTTCTTTTTTTACGTTTTCTGCCCTTTCTGCTACATTTTTCTAATGAAAAACGCCCACTGCAAAGAGTTTGCTCACTTGCTGTTTGTAGAGGTCCAGCAAGATTGGTATTGTCTTCTGCTTCCTTAGAAGGACATGGATGAACCTCATCCAAGTTCCTCAGGGGCAAACTTCCCACCTTTTATATTCAGATGTGACAGAGGGACACCAAAGAAATAAGTATTTCAAGTTCAATTAGCCTTTATGGATTTCGGCTGACTTGATAATCAAGTCCCTGTACAGAAGAAATGCGTTTCACTAATAAATATTTTCCTGTGTAAAAGTACACATCTAAGCACTCACTCAAAAAAAATTGATTTCATTGTGAAAAGGAAAATAAAGTTAACTTGTGCCAATGCAATCGTCCTCCTTTGTGGTCCCACAAAGCAGAAGAATTGGGTAACTTCACCTCAGCAGTGAAAGTCCACCAGAAACGTAGAATCTCTGATCTGATATGCAGGTAATGGAAACTATTGTGCCACATTGAAGCTGAGATATAAACCCAAGGACTTGGCTATATGTAAATGGCAAAATGCCGTGACATTATTTTATGAGCAGTTGCATTCAATGCTGTCACCTACTTCACTTTTTAAAAACAGTGACTACAGCCCAGTTACTTATATTTTTCCTCCTTACTCAGCTGTACCTTGTTTCATTTCTTTTATTGAATTATAATACCATATAGTATTAAATGCTGGTATTTGTCCTACTGCAGTTAAAAGCAAAGCTGTCACCGAGTGCCATAGAGCCCTTTAATGGTTTGCACATTTCACTTTAGAGGCATCAGCTTTTAAGTAAAATGGCTCCTTTTAAGTGTATTGACTGGACACGCACGTAAAGCGCTTTGGGCTGGAATCCCATACATCTCCCATTATGACTCAGCTGCCCTACATTTGCAACCTTTATTTTGTCAGATAAAAGAAAAAAAAATCATCATAGTGCAGACCAACTCACTGCTAATTGTAGTCTCTGAAGAAAATTAAGATGCTATAACACACCATTATAGTCTCTACAATTTTTATTAGGCATCCAGATATGTTTTCCTAATTAATAGTTCCTTTAGTGTCCAGATTAAAAATAGCTATTGAGAGCTCTGGGTGGATGATACAGCAGTATGAAATAGCATCACACCTGTCTCCGTGTTGCAGCTTCCCAAGTGTAAGTAGGAGTCAGAATTTCCCTCCTCATTAAATAAAAACACTGATAGATAGTACATCACTTGGCATCTCTAAAGTGATATACCTAAGACATACCATCTGCTACAAAGTTGCAAAAACATAGCCTGAGAAAAGTAGGACATCAAGGTGGAGCTTAATTTTCTTTAGTCAGTTTTCTGTCTATCCTGGACTCAAGCATGGATGGTGCAGGCACGGCTTATGATGCCTGAAACTGTAATGGCACAGAAAAACAGTAAGGGAGCATGGCTGTGAGCACAGTCATTTAGGAACAGGGAAATTCCAATCCACTGCTCCCATGACAGACATTTTCAGTAACCGGGAAGATAATATTTTTGAAGGTAGCAGGGATCACAGCTTAGGGTCCCCTGTCCTTGTAAGCGCTCCCAGCGCTGAATTACAAAGCTGTATTTCCATTTGCTTTTTCTTTCCCTGGTCACAGGAATATTTTGCAGTGTTGCAGAGTGCTCAGAGTCTGACCTGGAGCTCAGCCTTGGCTCTGAGGGCTGGGGCTGAAGTTGGGAGATTGAAGCTGGAGACTAGGGTGACCATAAATCTCAGATGTCCTACTTGCTGGAGTAGGACAGAGAGCGCACCACAGAAATGAGCAGGAATCCAACACCCTTCCTTACTGTGCATCACTTGATTCAGACCGGGGTTTCAGGCTGAGAAACAGCCTGAGAAATCCAAATTGAATAAAAAAGGATTGCTTTCCAGCTGCGTTTGCTGTGAAATTTTTTGGGCATCCTCCCTCAGCATTCTGAGCACTGTGAGTCTCAGTCAGGTCCCTGAGAGCTGGAGACAGAAACATGGGAACATTCCCATCTGCTCACAGACAGCCTTAGTTTCAGACATCCAGCAGTCCAGCTGGAGACACTGCTCTGCTCAGGTTGCCAAACGAACAGACAATTGGATAAACTCTGGGGGCAGAAAAAGTGGCTCCATTTGGAGTAACAAGGTCATCCTAGTTCAGCAACACGATTTCCAGCTCATAAGCCAGGGATGCAGCAGCAGGTCTGGCAACACCAACCACCACCACACAGCCCCAGGCAACACTATCTGCACCCCTCCTGAGGGCCACCCATCTTCCTTCTTAAAGAGTTACTCAGATAAAAGACCTCTGGCACAACATTCCTTCCTCTCCACTTTAGCACATGCGCCTGCTCAGAAAAAGCGACCGGCTGATATGCTGGTGGTTACAGCAGAGCTATATTACACAACAGATACTCACCCAGGCTCTCCAGAGATTAAAGATGATCCCAGTGCTTTCCACCTCAAAATCCTGTGAGCGAAAAAGTGTCCACAGTTTACAGCATCCTGCTCCTCAAAGCCACCACTGATAAGCACATTGCCCATAAAACACACTCTATCCAAAGACAAACTCAGAATACACCCTTCACAGAAGAAATATCTCTGCACTGTCCCCAGCCACAGCCTCCACAGGTCTTTTTAACTTCTCCATCAGCACCCAGGTGTCCCCATGTGTAGCACCGTGGAGAGGAGGATGCTTGCCTGGAAGGCTGCCTGTGCTGAGACCTTCCCCTAGTTCTGCAGGAGCTGATAACAAAGGGTGCAATTACTACATCTTGTTTCTGCATGTCTCAACTCGGTTTTCTGGACTCTTCTCATGCACGAATGCAGCAAATTCACTGCTTTCTCCTCCCTGCTTTTCTCCAGGCCTAAGGCAACGACTGCTGTGGAGACCACCTGGGTTAAATTAGCACAATTAAACAGTGTTAAGCAGTTCTAGGAAATGCAAGGCTGTTTTCTGCATTATTGAAGTCATGGTACGTAGCTGTCAAATTACTGTCTGGGAGCAGGAGGGTGACTTGTGGGAGGAGCGCGGTGCCAAAACTCTCGCCTGTGTTTTGCTGCTCTGTAAAGCTCCATCTCTTCATCTAAAGCCAATGCCCACTAACGTGCTTCCCCTTCTCACCTTACACGTCTTTTAATTAATGAAGGGATATGCAGGGGAGCTTCTCACCTGCCCGCCTCCAGGCTGTGGTGTTGATCTCCAGCAGCTGGAAGCAGGGCAGGTCTGCTGCTTGCTGGGCAAGGATGGGTAGGATCAGGGTCATCATGTGGTGCATAAAGGCTTGCCAGTGCTGGTCACTGTTTCCTAATTATATGAGAAGTGGCTTTTTAATGTTGGCATCCTATCTCTGCAAATTGAAGCATCTGATGGGGTTGGGCATAACGCTGGAGGGAAACTACACGGCAGGGCTGGGCGACTCCTTCCCCATCCTCCGGTGTCAGGGGCACATGGGCCATGTGAGACGAGAAGCTATTGAACTGGTCCTCTCGGACCTTCCTCTCTTATCTTTGAGAGTGATAAAATGAGTTATAAAGCACAACATTTAAGTTCAGCAGCAGTCAATATTCCAGGTTTTCAATATGGGGAGAAGATGGGAGCTCTTAGTAGAGTTCTGTTTCTAGCATCTGCAAAGTCAGGAAAAAACAGAGTGCAGGAAAACATGCAAGCATCATTAGTGGAGAAAAAGAAGTGTGTTTTTTTCTATTTTACTAACCCAGAATCCATAGGCGATGATTTTTTTTAAGCCTGACTATCCCCTTAAGAAAGGCGAGAAACACCCTTCAAAGACTCATAATGAAATAACATTATTTATCAGTATTAAATATAGATAAACAAAAATGAGAAACAGACTGAACTGCAACCCTCTGTGAAATCTGGCTAATCAGTTTCCATTTCCAGGAGGCTTTAACATGTTATTTAATTTATTATTTATCTGTTCTATTGTGATTTTGCTTTTCACCCCCAGTGCTGGGCTTTGGGCATTTTAAAAACACTTGGTGAGAGGTTGGAAGTAATGTCTCGACTTCTGCTGGGCTGATACTTTGCCCGTATTTCAATCCTACTGAGGCACTGGTAAGCCTAATGATCATCCGAGGGTTCTCCTAACTTCACTAGTGACACTAATCTTGCATCCAGGCACATTGCGATGTATTTCCTGGACGACAAAGTGCTTTTCCTTTTGGACCCAGCTTTACCTCCATCCCATGCAAACACATCACCATTTCACTTTATTTCTTTAATTTATAGGCATCAAAGTTGCTGAATCAGGAAACTGAGGTTATAGCTGTTGAAGAAACGAATCCCACATTGTGACAAACTGCTTTTTCGGCAGATTTTCTTGTGTTCCTCATTCTGAGTCATTGTCACACATTTTAAAGGCCGGAGTTACATATGAAGCTCTTGATGGTGAGAGCTGGGGCCTTTCTTGTGGTTTCTGCAGGCAGACAATTGCCATCCTGTGTCTCTACTGGCTGCCTCGAGCTCGTGATGCTTCATTCGCATCGCAGTACTTCCTGCGCCGCTGGAGTGTGCCACATCGCCTGCCAGAACTGGAAGTGAAGTGGTTAAATTTGACTATGTTAATTGGATTCTAATTAGCCCGACAATGCTACTCTGCTCTGCTCATGTGTCTCACTGGGATTTCACCTCTTTACGGGGAGGGATGGGAGAACTTGGAGGAAAAACTAAAATTCAAGAATCAGGCAAAAATACAACAGATTAAAACTGGGTAGAACAGATTAAACTTTTTGTCTTTAGCTATGGTAGTAGTTGACCGTGCAGTTCTTCGAAAGTCAAAACTTTAAAATGTCTGTGACATTCAGGGTGGTGGCCAGGGAAAGCAGAGCATCATTATCTCTTTAGAAGCAAGATGCCCTACTGGATCTATCCAGTTGGGCAAGTATTTGCTGGCACCCAAAAACACGATCTGTAATTGCATGCTCAAATTTATCCTCACAATGTACCTTTGAGATAAGGAAGCCAGTTGATCCCCGTTTTGTAGGCTGAGGGGACTGAAGCCCAGGATTAAATGATTTGCCCAAAGTCACAATGGAAAATCTTAGCAGGAGGAGAGAGGAGCTGCGGGTCTGCAGTGCTCCCCTCCAGCTTGACGCAGGAACCTTACAATACTTAAAGAATTATTAAAATGTTAAATGAGTTGAAATGAAAGGCTCTGTCCAGAGCTGGAGTCATCATTTGGATTATTGGCTCAGTCCTTTGAAAAATACACAAACGCGGCACTATTATGAATGCAATTACAGCCAATGAAGAATTCTCAAATGAAGGGCAAATCCAAAGGAAACCATCTATGTTTTATATTTCTGTGGTCTTTTCCATCTCAACAGCGATAGAGAGCATGGCTGTGCATGCATATCTGAAACATATGTTGATTTTTGTGCTTGTCAGCTAGTTAGGCTCTGGGGGAATTCTCCCACAGTGGTTACGCTGAGAGAGATCAAGAGAGAGGGTGAACAGCTCGTGGGCTTTAAGATCTTCTGTTCCTCCTTGAGATGTGAGCGGGAGTGCCTGCCCTTGTCCTCTCCCACCCACCCTCGTCCTCCTTTCTCACCCTGGAGTTTCCACCCTTTTCCTTGCAGAGAGCACTCGGGAGCAAATTGTTCAGGACGGAGGGAGATGAGCACAGATGTGACCACCTGCTGCATATGCCTTCCTCCTCATGGGCTTTTAAAAAGGCACTTCATATTTTAAAAAGGAGGAGGAAGAGGCAGTGACCTTTGGTGTTGCTCAGCTCTGACACAGCTGGAGCTGGCCGGGGGTGGCGGGGTGTTATTTTTTACAGGTTGGCAACCAGACGCTTGTTGCAATGATATACTTTTTTTTTTTTCCAGAGATCGCCTGAGTGTAGATGTGCCAACACGGGTTCCGGTTTTACCACAGCTAATTCTCTTATTTCAAAGAGCGGAAATATCCTCGGACAAATCTGCTTTGTCAAGGTTGAAAACGTTCCACACCACAGATGGTGACCATAAGGTGCAAGTGAGTTTTCAGCTGAACCAGTGACACCCTACCCATTTGCTTCACTGCTGAAGATTTTAAAACTAGTTTTTGTTATGAGAAGCTGAGCAGGTTACTTCTCTCCAAATGTCTCTTCCTCCTGTTAGCTCCTCACTTCCATATTCATGGCACTCCTGCTGCTACTAGCACTACCATGCGTAGCACCTACTGCAAATTGTCCAGTTCCTGTTGTTAGGATGGCAGTTCCC
Organism: Falco naumanni; assembly: GCF_017639655.2. NCBI lineage: Eukaryota > Metazoa > Chordata > Aves > Falconiformes > Falconidae > Falco > Falco naumanni. The sequence goes on along the minus strand of NC_054061.1, from coordinate 26,323,276 downwards.
TTTGGTTTTTGAAAAATTCATTAACCGAGGGGGTGGAAGGGGTGGCAGAGGCCTGTTATGGTCCAGCACCCTATTGTAGGAGATTATTTTTTTTTTTTCCAGGTGTGCTCCTGCATGATGGCTTGCTGGGGTTGTAACAAGATGAGCACTTCTACTTTTATGCAAAAGCAACTGGTTGCATTTAGATCATCCGCTGTGTTGCAGCACAAAAGAATTCTGCGTGCAGGGATATTGTTGTGGGGAGTTTCCCAGCAATGGTTTGGGGATTTTCAGGCCCTTCTATCACAGCATGAGATTTTTCTTGTGGACTGAACAGAGCCTCGACGGGAGTGGCAATGGCAGCTTACAATAATTGGTACCATGCTCTTCTGATTCCTCTTAACTGAGGGGGTTTATGTTAATATGAGAGAATCCACCTGTGGTTGGCAGTCTCAGTAGCTGTATGTAATTTTTCACTTTTGTAAATTCCCCGATTTCGTTGTGATGCCTCTGTTACTATTTTGCAGTTCAGTCATCCATCCTCACTTCTCTTTTTCCCTGACTAATTCCTCCCATGAAGAAAAATAAAGTTTAAAGGGGGGGTGGGGGTGGGGGGGGGGGTGTGTGTGTGGTATGAGAGTTGACTTGCTCCAGATACAACAACAACAATGCAAGTCTAAAAGGAAACCTGATTCTGTCTCTGGGAAACTAAAACAAAAACTGAAAGTGAGCGACTGGGTCATCTTCCCTCCCCGAGAAGCTCGCCTTCCTTTTCCTTGTGTTTCTTTAACTGACTTCAGCAGGGGTTTGTGAGCAGAAGGGCAGCAGGCTGGGGACATAAATTACCTCAACTTTGTAAGGAAGTGGTGTTAAGTATTAAATGTGCTTTGAGGCAGCTCCTGCAATTCCTTACCTTCCTCATTAGTGGTACATCTTTTTAGAGTGAAAAGCTATATATATACATCATGTCGGAGTGATTTATACTCCCTCTCCTTATTTGGGGGCTAAATTCAATACAAGCCAGGACACGTCCCTGGATTAGAGCTGCTACATGGTGCCCACAAGGAGAAGCCCAGTATGTATAGGTCCTTCTCACTTCCCTTGCACCAGTGCTAGTTGTTTCTTCACCTCTGACGTGTCTCCATACCACCACTTTCCCATTGCTCTTCCCCTCTCCCTACTTTGCTCCATCTCCCTTTGGCTTCTGTCACAGATGGCATTCCCATCCCAGCACATCACTCTCCATCTGCCTCCGCTCCTGCCACTTTCTACCACAGCTTCAACCCGTAGCTGCTCTCTCCTGGATCCCATAACATCCCTTGTGATGACTGCATAAAGCATAAGCTGTTTGACTTCTCTTTCAAGATCTGCCATGACATCGCCCTCCTTTAACTCTTACTTTCATTTAAATGTCACCTTTATATTCAGTTTCCAAGCTTTCTCTTCAGACATCCTCCGTTCTGCCCCTCAAACCTGTCCTTCATTACGGTTCTTGCAAAAGGCTTGACAATACTTTGATCATACCTATCACACTGACCTGTTTGTCTCAGTATCTTCTTATGTCACTTGCTCTGGTTTTATCTAGTGTTCAGCTTTATCACAACATCTTAACACGTACCTGAGTGTTTTGGAAGCCGTGTGAGTTATGCTGTTGTGGAAGGAGCACAGCATGAAAATAAAAATCACCAGATGTTCAGAAGCTGGGCCTGGCTCTTCACAGTTCTTTTTTCTGCTGGCTTCAGTGGGAGCGAGACTGAAGCCAGCAGTATTTTTCTCCCTGATGTTGCTGTGAATTACAGTAGCCCCACTTGAGTCCTCTGCATGACAAATGCTCCATTCTTGCCAGATCAATGGCAAACTTTTAGCTCTTTCAGGGACCACCTTCTTCAAGCCCTTTGCCATGATCTGGCAAGTGAAAATAAGAAAGATGGTCTCCCTGCACACTCAAAGTAACCGTGTTAACATAAACTGTGAAAGTATTGTAAATAGGTGCTTCCACTGCTTGAGGAGACATGCAAACTGTTTGCCATTCCTTATACATTGGGTAATTTAAATATTTTAAAACTTGAAATAAATTACTGATAATAAAATTCAACAGTGTAATACATCTTTGAATATTTTAAATCGGATATAAATTGTTCAATGAAGTTGATCTAGTCTTGGCATACTTTTCAAGAGATTTAATAGCGCATGATTTAAATGTATGATACTGTTCTGGTATATTGTATGGCATATTACATAGATTTAAATAGTCCTGGTTGGGATGAAGGTTTCATAGCTCAGTGCCTCTGTACTTTGACAGATGCATCTTCTGGTCCAGCAATAGTTGCTGTGTGCAGTGTCTGATGAGCCTAACGTGAAGGAAGCTTGATTCCTATATAGCACTTGTAAGCTGGCACAGCAGTGCATATTAAGCACGTTCTTCCAACATGTATTTGTGACCATTTTGAAGATACTTTAGCAAGGGGGAAGAATTAAATCTATATCCAATATATGTTACTAAAAACAATGTTAGTGCCATCTTTTGGGCAAGATTTTAAAGCACATAAGTCAAGAAATTGGATGGTCTAATTCTACCGTAACCATTATTGAGACCATTTGTACGGCTCATGTTTTCAAGTGAATATGCTTAAGACAAATGGAAAAGCTCTACAGTACTCCTGCAGTGATGGTGTTTTGGGTTGCAGAGCAGTCAGATGGTATCGGAGAGCAAGACTTTTTAATACTGTGTAGTGGTGTCACTACTTCCAACTTCTGACTCATCAGTAACTATTGCATATTTCTCAAGTGGAGGATTTTTTCCAGTAACTTGATGTTCTGAATGAGTTTGTAGTGAAACGCTGAGCCAACGTTGACTCTGAGTAAAACAACAGCTTTGATAACATCTACGTTCATTCAGTTTTTCTCTTTCCTTCATGTAGTCCTCAGCTCATCGGAAACTTATTCCTCTAGACCATTGGTACTGTTGAACACCAAACAGACCACACATCTCAAATAAAGATATTTTAGCTGTGAAATAGAGCTATCTCTGTGGATGATGAAAGGAAAAATCGAGAATATCCTATCATTTCTAGACTTGGTCTTAGACAATGGGCCATCTCAGGAAAAAGCAGGATTGGTCCACTGAAACCAGAACAGATGGTTATCTATTCCGTTAGTCTATTATTGTCTAAAACTTACACCGTATGCTTAATACCATCGCACTAAACACATTTATGTATAAGAACAACAAGTGAATTTTCAGTTAAGATTCACTTCAGAACTTGTAGTTGTTTTGGATTTCATTTTATTGGCTTCAATTAATGTACATATATTTTTATGTCTATGTAGCTCAGGAGTCAAACAAACAGCTCAGTCTGTTTATTTAAGAGACTGCATCATCACACATCTGACATGCACTTGCTGCATTTACAGCATCATCGCACCGAGTGCATTTATTTGAACTTTCTACCATGTACATGGGATCACACATTCAGATAAACACAGCTGTGTTTATTTCAGGCTGCACAACTCCAGATTGTAGATGTATGTCTGGAGCCAGTGGACTGCACATGCACTGTACAGGATTTTCAAACTCTTACAGCTTCATTATTTGTCAAATAAATGTCCAAAATACATCGAAGGCCCTTATCTTGTTCAGAGCTGAATGAGGATAGAAAGGGAGACCTTGTCATTATGTACTTCAAAATAATATAGTACTTGCTGGATACTTTATTTGGTAAAAATACTTAACAATCTTTGTTAAATATTAATATCCATATTCCCATTTGGCTGGACACGTACACATGACTGTTTTCATTTGTGCCTTACTTGGACTTACAAACCACTCCAGTGTTGTCACCCTGAGGTGGTGGGTTGCTCACTAAGGCTCTGGTTTTGCTTTTACTATTCAGGCAAGTAATGTTGCTTGTGTGAATTCAAGTAAGTTATTTAATGACTTCACTGTCTGCAGATTTGGGCCTAAAGATGTTTCTTTATTTGCAATATGAATGAGCAAACCTATTCTTAACAGGGAAAGAAAAGAACAGCATTATGTGGCACGGCAGTGGTTAGTGCTGTGACATTTTCAAGTTGCCATTGTGGTAATTAAGGCCTTGATGATTCAAAGTCTTGAAATCAGATGTTGAGTAAACCCCTGGTGTTACTCATGTGCTTGAGTTCGGCTTAGGTGTAATTTTTTGCATTCTTGTGTAAGAATACTGGGAAAAGCATGTCTGGCCCAAGAACACAGCTCCCTACCTTCAAACTCTCCTGCGTCAAAACACAAAGAACCTCACCAAGAGCTGTGCATGCTCAGACTTTAAGTATTAGTCCCAAAGTCCACACGAGACTGGAATTACTAAACATACCTATAGACTGAAATACTTTCCCTCCCCCAATAAAGAAGAAAAAAACCAAAGTTGCATTAGGTAAGACCTGCTTTTACATCAATAAGTCAAATGCATTTTTTAAAAAAAATCATTTCCCTCACCCTAAGTCTGGCTTTTCTTTCAGTCTAAAATACCTACAAATAGGGTTTAATAATGGATGTGTTTCTTGCAGTGTAGGCTTATGCTCTGCTGAGTGATGGTTCCAGCAAATGCTAAGGGTAGCTTTGAGACAGAATGACTGCAGATCCTCTCAATTAAGAATTCTTGGACTTCCAATGGATTACAGAAATTCACTCTCCAGGAAAGCCTGGAAAATCCCTTCTGCTGTACTGTGTTCTGGGTATATATAGGGGCCTCAACAGAACCTCAAAGACTCAACTCAAGGCCAGGAGATGACTGATGGGTACTTACCACTGCAGGAATCCAACAGAGTAAGTCTGGTCTCCTCCTGTTCCTGAAGCCAGAACAAGAAAAATTAGTAACTTTTGATAATATATATCCCTGTATGGTGTTGGTAGAATAACAAAGATCCACAAAAACCTAGGTGGTGTGTGGTGCAGAGCACGGGCACCTATGGAAAGCAGTGTGCACCCTTTGCAGCTGGAAGTCCGCGAAACCTGGAAGATTGTTCTGAATTTTGGAGTGTGAGAAAGCAGGACCAGAGCTCACCCATGCAAAGACAGAGAAAAGAAAACCAACGTGTCACTATTGCTTGCCCTGAGAGTGCATTAACGCCTGAGCTAATGAGTTAGGGAGAACAGCATTTGGCCCCGTGGCAGAAGAGCCACATTCCAGCACAGAGATGTGAAGCGGGTATGCAGAGCTGAGCTAACTGGATGTGGGTAACTCATAACTGTCATAGTGTCAACAACGGGGCAAGGCAGCAGCAAGTTCCTGCAGTAAATATCCAGAGGGCACGGCTCATTTATTGTAATCATTCCAAATGGAATGAAACCGAGCTCCCACGTACCTTCCGAAACTGCAACCACATGTCCTAACTGCTGTACACCTTTATTCAAATTCCTGGGAGTTCTCTGCCTTGAGCTGTATGTTAACATTTGGATAAAAATAAGTGCAAAAATGAATCTCATGTTCCGTAACTGCTGAATTTAAG